>NW_025219978.1:1293714-1295607 GCF_014825855.1 Bombus pyrosoma | reverse complement strand
ACGCTATAACGTAATACTATATAACGGCGTACGTCATATCGTAACACCACATAACGTTATACGTTATATGGTAGTACGACATAACGTTATACGTTATAACGTAATACTATAAAACGTTATACGTCATATCGTAACACCACGTAACGTTATACGTTTTATCGCAATAACACATAACGTTATACGTCATATCGTATTGCTAAATAACGTCATACGTCATATGGTAATACCACATAACGTTACACGTTATATCGTATTGCTATATGGCGTTATACGTTATATCCTAACACTACATTACGTTATACGTCAAATGGAAATACCACGTAACGTTATACACTGTAACGTAATGCTATATAACGTCATACGTCATATGATAATACCACATAACGTTACACGTTATATCGTATTGCTATATGGCGTTATACGTTATATCCTAATACTGCATTACGTTATACTTTATATCGCGATACCACATAACGTTATACGTTATAACGTAATATTATATAACGTTACACGTCATATCGTGACACCACATAACGTTATACGCTATATCGTATTGCTATATGACGTTATACGTTATATCCTAATACTACATTACGTTATACATCATATGGTAATATCACATAACGTTTTACGTTATAACGTAATACTTTATAACGTTATACCATATACTGTAATACTATATAACGTCATACGTCATATCGTAACACCACATAACGTTATACGTCATATGGTAATACCACATAACGTTATACATTATAACGTAATGCTATATAACGTTATACGTCATATCGTAACGCCACATAACCTTATACGTTATATCGTTTTGCTACATGACGTTATACGGTATATCCTAATACTACATTACGTTATACGTCATATCCTAATACCACATAACGTTATACGTTATAACGTAAAACTATATAACGGTGTACGTCATATCGTAACACCACATAACATTATACGTTATATCGTATTGCTATGTGACGTTATACCTTATATCCTAATACTACATTACGTTATACGTCATATGGTATATCAAATAACGGTATACGTTATAACGTAATACTTTATAACGTTATTCACTATAACATAATGCTATATAACTTTATACGTCATATCGTAACACCACATAACGTTATACGTCATAACGTAATACCATATAACGTTATACGTCATATCGTATTGCTATATGACGTTATACGTTATTTGGTAATACCACATAACGTCATACGCTATAACGTATTACTATATAACGTTATACATTATAACGTAACACCACGTAACGTTATACATTATAACGTAATACTATATAACGTTATACGTTATAACGTAACACCACATATCGTTATACGTTATATCGTAATACCACATAACGTTATACGTTATATCGTATTGCTATATGATGTTATACGTTATATCCCAATACTACATTACGTTATACGTCATATCCTAATACAACATAACGTTATACGCTATGACGTAATACTATATAACGTTATACGTCATATCGTAACACCACGTAACATTATACGTTATAACGTAATACTATATAACGTTATACGTCATATCGTAGCACCGCATAACGTTATACGTTATAACGTAATACTATATAACGTTATACGTTATATCGTATTGCTATATGACGTCATACGTTATATCCTAATACCACATTACGTTATACGTCATATCGTAACACCACATAACGTTATACGTTATAACGTAATACTATATAACGGTATACGTCATATCGTAACACCACATAACGTTATACGCTATAACGTAATACTATATAACGGCGTACGTCATATCGTAACACCACATAACGTTATACGTTATATGGTAGTACGACATAACGTTATACGTTATAACGTAATACTATAAAACGTTATACGT
>NW_025219978.1:1291322-1293214 GCF_014825855.1 Bombus pyrosoma | reverse complement strand
ATAACATTATGTAGCATTATGACATACCGTATAACGTTATGTAGCATTACGTTATAACGTATAACGTTATGTACTATTACGCTATGACGTATAACGTTATATAGCATTACGTTATTACGTATAACGTTATGTAGCATTATGTTATAGCGAATAACGTTACGTAGTATTACGTTATAACGTATAACGTTATGTAGCATTATGATATAACGTATAACGTTATGTGGTATTACGATATAGCGTACAACGTTATGTGGTATTACGTTATATCGTATAACGTTATGTAGTATTACAATATAACGTATAACGCTATGCAATATTACGATATAACGTACAACGATATGTTGTATACGTAACAACGTATAAAGTTATGTGGTTTTACGATATAACACATAACGTTATGTAGTATAACGTTCCAACGTATAACATTATGTAGTATTACATTACATCGCATAAAGCTATGTAGTACTACGATATAACGTATAACGTTATGCAGCATTACGGTATAACGTATAACATTATGTAGCATTACAATATAATGTATAACGTTATGTGGTATTATGTAATAATGTATAACGTTATATAGCATTGCGTTATGACGTGTAACGTTATATATCATTACGTTATAACGTATAACGATATGTAGTATTACGTTATAACGTATAACGTTATGTAGTATTACGTTATAACGAATAACGTTATGTAGCATTACGGTATAACGTATAATGTTATGTAGCATTACGTTATAACGTATAACGTTATATAGCATTACGGGATAACGTATATCGTTATATAGCGTTTCGTTATAACGTATAACGTTATGTAGCATTATGATATGACGTATAACGTTAAATAGCATTACGGCATAACGTATATCGTTATATAGCGTTTCGTTATAACGTATAACGTTATGTAGCACTATGATATAGGGTATAACGTTATATAGCATTACGGTGTAAAGTGTAACGTTATATAGTATTACGTTATAGCGTATAACGTTATGTAGCATTACGGGATAACGTATAACGTTATGTAGTATTACGTCATGACGTATAACGTTATGTAACTTTACGGTATAACGTATAATGTTATGTAGCACTATGATATATCGTATAACGTTATGTATTATTGCGTTGTATCGTATAACGTTCTATAGCATTGCGTTATGACGTATAACGTTATATAGTATTACGTTATAACGAATAACGTTATGTAGCATTACGGTATAACGTATAATGTTATGTAGCACTATGATATATCGTATAACGTTATGTATTATTGCGTTGTATCGTATAACGTTCTATAGCATTGCGTTATGACGTATAACGTTATATAGTGTTACGTTATAGCGTATAACGTTATGTAGTATTACGTTATAACGAATAACGTTATGTAGCATTACGGTATAACGTATAACGTTATGTAGCCCTACGTTATAACGTATAACGTTATGTGGCATTACGATATATCGTATAGCGATATGTAGTATTACGTTATACCGTATAACGTTATGCAGCATTACGGTATAACGAATAACGATATGTAGCATTACAATAAAACGTATAACGTTATGTAGCATTACGGTATAACGTATAACGTTATATAGCATTACGTTATAACGTATAACGTTATGTAGCATTATGTTATAGCGAATAACGTTACGTAGTATTACGTTATAACGTATAACGTTATGTAGCATTATGATATAACGTATAACGTTATGTGGTATTACGATATAGCGTACAACGTTATGTGGTATTACGTTATATCGTATAACGTTATGTAGTATGACGATATAACGTATAACGTTATGTGGTATTACGATATAACGTAGAACGTTATGTGGTACCACGATATAACGTATATCGTTTTGTAGTATTGCAATATAACGTATA
>NW_025219978.1:1288932-1290822 GCF_014825855.1 Bombus pyrosoma | reverse complement strand
TCAGGACGCAGATGGAAGCTGATGGCGATGAAATCTTGCTGATGCAAGAGCCATACAGCGTCGACGGAAAGATACCTGGACTCGGAACAGGAATTGCGATCGCCTGTCGAGGCTCGAAAAACGACCCGCCTATGGCGGCAATCGGAGTCAAGTCCAAGCACCTAACGACACTCGAAGTTGCCGGACTCTGCACAACGCACTGCGCGTGTGTACAGGTAAGCGACGGTGAAGTGGAAATTTATATGATAAGCCAGTACCTTCTGCCGAGTGAGAACATCGAGATCGGCATCAAACAATGGGATAAGGTACTGAGGAGTTTGAGAGGAAAGAAAGCCATTATAGGCCTAGACTCCAATGCAAAATCACCATTATGGTGCAGCAGGACCACCGACGACAGAGGAGAGGCTCTAGAGGCCATAATTGCGCAACACGGCCTCCATGTCCTTAACCAACCGGGGCAGGCCTACACATTCGAGACAACTCGAGGGCGATCGAACATCGACATAACGATGCCGAGTCCAGAGGCTATACCGCTCGTGAGCGATTGGAAAGTTCACGAGGACGGAACCTCCAGCGACCATAGGATACTGGAGACGCGCCTTGATCTCGGGGAAAAGACTACCCCGCCGCAGCTTCGGAAGAGTAGGTATAACACAAGGACTGCCGACTGGGAGGTGTTCCAAAGAGTTGTCGAGGAGGAGAAGGAGGCACTCCGAGAAATAGCTCTCCAGCGGGCGGACGACGTCGAACGTATGGCCGAGCGAAGGCAGGAAGTTCTCATAAAAGCGTGCGACGCGGCCATTCCAAAGAAGAAATGGCACTACAGGTCAGTGCCATGGTGGACGCCCGAGCTCACACGAGCAAAGAGGAACACCTACCGGGCAAGAAGAAGATACCAAGGGGCGAGGGACCCCGCAACGAGGGAACAGGAAAAGCTGCGGTACAGGGACACTAGAAGAGAGTACCTGAAAGCGATTAATAAAGCCAAGATACGAAACTGGCAAGAATTCGTATCGAAGGAAGGCAATAAAGACCCCTGAGGCATCGCCTACCGAACAGTTACGGGCAAACTAAGAAGCTAAGAAATAGTGTCAACCCTGCGGATGCCTCAAGGAGAAACCTCCAACTGGCGAACGACTGCGGAGGCGATGCTGTCTTCCCTGTTGTCCGACGACCAAGAAGATACGGACACGCCGGAGCAGGCAGTAATCAGATGGGAAATGATAACACTGCCGAATGTCGAAAACACCCCGGAGTTTCAACTAGAAGAACTCGCGTGCGCGGTGGGAAGACTAACGAAGGGGAAATGCCCGGGACCCGACTTAGTCGAAGTGGAAGTAATTCAACGCGCCTGGGGAGGAATACACCAGGAGCTCCTCAGGCTCATGAACGGATGCCTTATCTGGGGAATCTTCCCAAAGAGATGGAAAACGGGGAACGTCATCACCATCCCGAAGGGACCAGAACGGGATAGAAGTAGCCCGAAGTCTTACAGGCCAATCTGCCTGCTGTCTATGGTGGGCAAGCTGCTCGAGAGACTGATGGCTGCTAGGATGGCGACCATTTTCCATGGACACGAGCTATCATCGGATCGACAATACGGATTTCGCCCTGGAAGATCGACGGTGGACGCGATCACCAAATTCCGCGAGAAAGTCGAGCGAATGAGCGAGGAGAAATACGTCCTCGTGATTGCACTCGACATATCTGGAGCCTTCGATAACGTATGGTGGCCGAACGTATTGCATGAACTGAAGAGAAGAGGCTGTCCAGACAACCTATATCGGTTGACGAGGAGCTACTTCTCGGACAGAACCGTGCAAATTAGCGGAAAAAACGACACAGTCAGCAAGCCCGTTACGAAAGGATGCCCGCAGGGATCGGTATTGG
>NW_025219978.1:1286543-1288432 GCF_014825855.1 Bombus pyrosoma | reverse complement strand
TTATACGTTATAACGTAATGCTACATAACGTTATAGGTTATAACATATATCTACATAGCGTTATACGTTATAACGTAATGCTACATAACGTTATACGCTATAACGTAATACTACATGACGTTATACGTTATATCGTAATTTGACATAACGTTATACGTTATAACGTAATACTACATAACGTTATACGTTATAACGTAATACTACGTAACGTTATACGTTATAACGTAATGCTACACAACGTTATACGTTATAACATAGATCTACGTAGCGTTATACGTTATAACGTAATGCTACATAACGTTATACGTTATATCGTAATACTACATATCGCTATATGTTATAACGTAATGCTACATAACGTTATACGTTACATCCTAATACCATATAACGTTATACGTTATAACGTATTGCTATATAAAGTTATACGTTATAACGTAATACTACATAACGTTATACGTTATAACGTAATGCTACATAACGTAATACGTTATAACGTAATGCTACATAAC
Source organism: Bombus pyrosoma (assembly GCF_014825855.1). Classification (NCBI taxonomy): domain Eukaryota; kingdom Metazoa; phylum Arthropoda; class Insecta; order Hymenoptera; family Apidae; genus Bombus; species Bombus pyrosoma. The sequence continues at coordinate 1,287,923 of NW_025219978.1, read as the reverse complement.
GTTATAGGTTATAACATATATCTACATAGCGTTATACGTTATAACGTAATGCTACATAACGTTATACGCTATAACGTAATACTACATGACCTTATACGTTATATCGCAAGATGACAAAACGTTATACGTTAAAACGTAATAGTACATAACGTTGTACGTTATAACGTAATGCTACGTAACGTTATACGCTATAACGTGATACTACATGACGTTATACGTTATATCGTAATATGACATAACGTTATACGTTATAACGTAATACTACATAACGTTATACGTTATAACGTAATACTACGTAACGTTATACGTTATAACGTAATGCTACATAAGGTTATACGTTATAACATAGATCTACGTAGCGTTATACGTTATAACATAGATCTACGTAGCGTTATACGTTATAACGTAATGCTACATAACGTTATACGTTATATCGTAATACTACATATCGCTATATGTTATAACGTAATGCTACATAACATTATACGTTACATCCTAATACCATATAACGTTATACGTTATAACGTATAGCTATATAAAGTTATACGTTATAACGTAATGCTACATAACGTAATACGTTATAACGTAATGCTACATAATGTTATTCGTTACAACGTAATGTTAAATAACGTTATATGTTATATCGTAATACTGCATAACGCCATACGTTATAACATATTCAACATAACGTAATACGTTATAACGTAATGCTACATAACGTTATACGTTATAACATATATCTACATAGCGTTATACGTAATAACGTAATGATACATAAAGTTATGCGTTATAATATATATCTGCATAATGTTAAACGTTATAACGTAATGCTACAAAACGTTATACGTTATATCGTAATACTGCATATCGCTATATGTTATAACGTAATGCTACATAATGTTATACGTTACATCCTAATACCATATAACGTTATACGTTATAACGTATTGCTATATAAAGTTATACGTTATAACGTAATACTACATAACGTTATACGTTATAACGTAATGCTACATAACGTAATACGTTATAACGTAATGCTACATAACGTTATACGTTATATCGTAATACTACATATCGCAATATGTTGTAACGTAATGCTACATAACGTTATACGTTACATCCTAATACCATATAACGTTATACGTTATAACGTAATGCTACATAACGTTATAGGTTATAACATATATCTACATAGCGTTATACGTTATAACGTAATGCTACATAACGTTATACGCTATAACGTAATACTACATGACCTTATACGTTATATCGCAAGATGACAAAACGTTATACGTTAAAACGTAATAGTACATAACGTTGTACGTTATAACGTAATGCTACGTAACGTTATACGCTATAACGTAATACTACATGACG
>NW_025219978.1:1284158-1286043 GCF_014825855.1 Bombus pyrosoma | reverse complement strand
ACGTTTTAACGTTATACTACATAACGCTTCACGTTATAACATAATAGTACATAACGATATTCGATGTCACGTAATACTACATAACATTATACGTTATAACGTAATAGTATATAACGTTATACGTTTTAACGTAATAATACATATCGCTATACGTTATAACATAATAGTACATAACGTTATACGTTATAACGTGTTACTATTGAACGTTATACGTTATAACGTACTACCGTATAACGATATGTGTTATAACGTATTACCATATAACGATATGCGTTATAACGTAATAATGCATAAGGTTATACGGTATAACGTATTACCATATAACGATATACGTTGGAACGTAATAATACATAACGTTATACGTTATAACGTAATACTACATAACGTTTCACGTTATAACGTAATACTTCATAACGTTTCACGTTATAAAGTAATACTACATAACGCTATACGTTACAACGTAATACTACATAACGTTGTACGATGTAACGTAGTACTACATAACGTTGTCCGTTATAACGTAATTCTATATAACGATATGCGCTATAACGTACTACCATATAACGATATACGTTATAACATATTACCATATAACGATATACGTTATTTCGTATTAATACATAACGTTATACGTTATAACATATTAATACATAACGTTATACGTTATAACGTATTACCATATAACGATATACGTTAGAACGTAATAATACATAACGTTATACGTTATAACGTAATACTACATAACGTTTCACGTTATAACGTAATACTACATAACGTTTCACGTTATAACGTGTTAATACATAACGTTATACGTTATAACCTATTACCATATAACGATATTCGTTATAACTTAATAATACATAATGCTATTCGTTATAAAGAAATACTACAGAACATTTCATGTTATAACGTATTACGACATATCGTTATACGTTATAACGTTATACTACATAACGTTATACGTTATAACGTAATACTACATAACGTTATACGATGTAACGTAATATTACATAACATTATACGTTATAACGTAATAGTATATAACGTTATACGTTTTAACGTAATACTACATATCGCTACACGTTATAACACAATAGTACATAACGTTATTCGATGTAACGTAATACTACATAACATTATACGTTATAACGTAATAGTATATAACGTTATACGTTTTAACGTAATACTACATAATGCTATACGTCATAACATAATAATACATAACGTTATACGTTATAACGTAATAGTATATAACGTTATACGTTTTAACGTAATAATACATAAAGCTATACGTTATAACATAATAGTACATAACGTTATACGTTATAACGTATTACTACTGAACGTTATACGTTATAACGTACTACCGTATAACGATATATGTTATAACGTATTACCATATAACGATATGCGTTATAACGTAATAATGCATAAGGTTATACGGTATAGCGTATTACCATATAACGATATACGTTAGAACGTAATAATACATAACGTTATACGTTACAACGTAATACTACATAACGATATACGTTATAATGTAATACTACTGAACGTTATACGTTATAACGTACTACCATAAAACGATATACGTTATAAAGTATTACTATATAACGGTATACGTTATAACGTAATATTACATAAGGTTGTACGTTATAACGTATTACCATAAAACGATGTACGTTGTAACGTAATAATAAATAATGTTACACGTTATAATGTAATACTACATAACGTTTTACGTTATAACGCATTACAATATAACGTTATACATTATAACGTATTACGACATATCGTTATACGTTATAACGTAATACTGCCTAACGTTATACGTTATAACGTAACACTACATGACGTTATACGATGTAACGTAATACTACATAAC
>NW_025219978.1:1281780-1283658 GCF_014825855.1 Bombus pyrosoma | reverse complement strand
ATGCAGTATTACGATATAACAAATAACGTTATTTAACATTACGTTGTATCGTATAACGTTATGTAGCATTACGTTATAACGTATAACGTTATATAGTATTACGTTATATGGTCTTAAGATGTAACGTATAACGTTATGTAGCATTACGTTATAACGTATAACGTTATATAGTATTACGTTATAACGTATAACGTTATATAGTATTACGTTATAACGTATAACGTTATATGGTATTAGGATGTAACGTATAAGGCTACGTAGATATATGTTATAACGTATAACATTATGTAGCATTACGTTATAACGTGTAACGTTACGTAGTATTACGTTATAACGTATAACGTTACGTAGCAATACGTTATAACGTATAACGTTATATGGTATAAGGATGTAACGTATAACGTTATGTAGCATTACGTTATAACGTATAACGCTACGTAGATGTATGTTATAACGTATAACGTTATGTAGCATTACGTTATAACGTATAACGTTACGTAGTATTACGTTATAATGTATAACGTTATGTAGTATTACGTTATAACGTATAACGTTATGTCATATTACGATATAACGTATAACGTTATATAGTATTACGTTATAACCTATAACGTTATATGGTATTAGGATGTAACGTATAACGTTATGTAGCATTACGTTATAACATATAGCGATATGTAGTATTACGATATAACGTATAACGTTATGTAGCATTACGTTATAACGTATAACGTTATATAGTATTACGTTATAACGTATAACGTTATGTGGTATTAGGATGTAACGTATATCGTTATGTAGCATTACGTTATAACGTATTACGCTATGTAGATATATGTTATAACGTATAACGTTATGTAGCATTACGTTATAACGTATAACGTTATGTAGCATTATGTTATAACGTATAACGTTATATAGTATTACGTTATAACGTATAACGTTATGTACTATTACGTTATAACGTATAACGTTTTGTCATATTGCGATATAACGTACAAGGTCATGTAGCATTACGTTATGACTTACAACGTTATGTACTGTTACGTTATAACGTATAACGTTTTGTCATATTGCGATATAACGTATAAGGTCATGTAGTATTACGTTATAGCGTATAACGTTATGTGGCATTACGTTATAACGTATAACGTAATGTAGACATATGTTATAACGTATAACGTTATATAGCAATACGTTATAACGTATAACGTTATATGGTATTAGGAGGTAACGTATAACGTTATGTAGCATTACGTTATGACATATAGCGATATGTAGTATTACGATATAACGTATAACGTTATGTAGGTTTACGTTATAACGTATAACGCTACGTAGATGTATGTTATAACGTATAACGTTATGTACTATTACGTTATAACGTATAACGTTTTGCAATATTGCGATATAACGTATAAGGTCATGTAGTATTACGTTATAGCGTATAACGTTATGTAGCATTACGTTATAACATATTACGTTATGTAGCATTGCGTTATAACGTATAACGTTACATAGCAATACGTTATAACGTATAACGTTATATGGTATATGGATGTAACGTATAACGTTATGTAGCATTACGTTATAACGTATAACGCTACGTAGATGTATGTTATAACGTATAACGTTATGTAGCATTACGTTATAACGTATAACGTTACGTAGTATTACGTTATAACGTATAACGTTATGTAGTATTACGTTATAACGTATAACGTTATGTCATATTACGATATAACGTATAACGTCATGTAGTATTACGTTATAGCGTATAACGTTATGTAGCATTACGTTATAACGTACAACGTTATGTACTATTACGTTATAACGTATAACGTTTTGTCATATTGCGATATAACGTATAAGGTCATG
>NW_025219978.1:1279405-1281280 GCF_014825855.1 Bombus pyrosoma | reverse complement strand
ATCGCAAGACGTTATACGTTATAACGTAATGCTATATAACGTTATACGTTATATTGTAATACCACATAACGTTATACGTTATAAGCTAATAGTATATAACGTTATACGATATGATGTAATACTACATAACGTAATATGTTATATCGTAATAACACATAACGTTATACGTTATAACGCAATGCTTCATAATGTTATACGTTATAAGCTAATAGTATATAACGTTATACGTTATAATGTAATACTACATAACGTAATACGTTATATCGTAATACCACATAACGTTATACGTTATAAGCTAATAGTATATAACGTTATACGATATAATGTAATACTACATAACGTAATATGTTATATCGTAATAACACTGAACGTTATACGTTATAACGCAATGCTTCATAACGTTATGCGTTATAAGCTAATAGTATATAACGTTATACGTTATAATGTAATACTACATAACGTAATACGTTATATCGTAATACCACATAACGTTATACGTTATAACGTAATGCTATATAACGTTATACGTTATAAGCTAATAGTATATAGCGTCAAACGTTATAATGTAATACTATATAACTTAATACGATATGTCGTAATACCACATGACGTTATACGTTATAACGTAATACCATATAACGTTATAAATTATAAGCTAATAGTATATAGCGTCATACGTTATAATGTAATACTATATAACGTTATACGTTATAAGCTAATAGTATATCTCGTTATGCGTTATAATGTAAAACTACATAACGTAATATGTTATATCGCAGAAACACATAACGTTATACGTTATAACGTAATGCTATATAACGTTATACGCTTTAACGTAATACTACATAACGTTATACGTTATAAGCTAATAGTATATAACGTTATACGTTATAATGTAAAACTACATAACGTAATACGTTATATCGTAATACCACATACCGTTATACGTTATAAGGTAATGCTATATAACGTTATACGTTATAACGTAATATTATATAATGTTATACGTCATAAGCAAATAGTATATAACGTTATACGTTACAATGTAATACTACATAACGTAATACGTTATATCGTAATACCACATAACGTTATACGATATAACGTAATGCTATATAACGTTATATGCTATAACGTATTACTACATAACGTTATACGTTATAAGCCAATAGTATATAACGTTATACGTTATAATGTAATACTACATAAAGTAATACGATATGTAGTAATACCACATGACGTTATACGTTATAACGTAATACCATATAACGTTATAAGTTATAAGCTAATAGTATATAGCGTCATACGTTATAATGTAATACTATATAACGTTATACGTTATAAGCTAATAGTATATCTCGTTATGCGTTATAATGTAAAACTACATAACGTAATATGTTATATCGCAGAAACACATAACGTTATACGTTAGAACGTAATGCTATATAACGTTATACGCTATAACGTAATACTACATAACGTTATACGTTATAAGCTAATAGTACATAACGTTATACGTTATAATGTAATACTACATAACGTAATACGTTATATCGTAATACCACATAACGTTATACGTCATAAAGTAATGCTATATAACGTTATACGCATTAACGTAATACTACATAACGTTATACGTTATAAGCTAACAGTATATAACGTTATACGTTATAATTTAAAACTACATAACGTAATACGTTATATCGTAATACCACATACCGTTATACGTTATAATGTAATGCTATATAACGTTATACGTTATAACGTAATACTATATAATTTTATACGTCATAAGCAAATAGTATATAGGGTTATACGTTATAATGTAATACTACATAAAGTAATACGATATGTCGTCATATCGCAAGACGTTAT
>NW_025219978.1:1277032-1278905 GCF_014825855.1 Bombus pyrosoma | reverse complement strand
CAGATTAATTTATCACAGCCGGACGAACCTGAGCTGCGTTTGCAAAAAACGCGATTCGGCTGGGTAATCGGGGGGAGTCCAACTTCCCAAATCGCGACAACCACGTTCCACGCATCCACCACGGCTCTTCAGGCCGATCTCTCGCGGTTTTGGGAAATCGACGAAGGACCTCCGATCCGACATATATCCGAAGCAGAGCAACGTTGTGAGGACCATTTCAGAGCTCACGTTCGACGCACCAGTGAAAGACAATACATCGTCGCCTTTCCATTTAACGACCGGCTCCCGTCACTTGGATCCTCCAAGGCGCTAGCGATGAAACGACTCGCATCATTCAACCGCCGATTCCAACGCGACAAATGTTTTGAATCCGAGTATCGATCGGTTCTACAAGATTACGTGGATCGGGGACATAGGTCTAGAATCAGCACCAACGACGCCGACGATAGCGGATATTATGTACCTCACCACGGCGTAATAAAGGAATCGAGTGAAACTCTAAAACTCCGCGTCGTGCTCGACGAATCATTACCAAGCATCACCGGAGTTCTCTTCAATGACACCTCCTGGATCGAGGCGTTACCTTCCTGGGACGAGATGCCTCACGACACTTCCAGGACCGAAGCGATCCACGACCATTCGTGGATCGTGAATTTCAACTGGAAATGGCTAGGAAACGACAAGGACGACGATGATCCAGATTACGAGGTGGAAAACATGCCCTCAACGCAGCAGCCCTTAGGCCTTTCCATCAATTTCCCTGGCAGCTACGGCACCTGCGGGCAGCAACAACTCACGCGAAGAAAAGCATCCCGGACCGAGATGCAAACAGGATCTTCCCACTACAGATCCAAGCTGATACAACCACAAGGCATCGTCAAGAAGGCGCGATATGGATGGGTCAGCGGGGGGAGTTTTGTCCCCCAATCAACCACAGACCTCCTTTACGTCTTCATTACGCAGCTACATGCGGATTTCACTTGCCCTGGCGAAATCAGCGAGACGTTCAACAACACCTCCTGGGACGAAGTATTTGACGATACTTCCTGGACCGAGGTAGTCACCAACCTTTTCAGAATCAATGCGTTTCACGACACGTTCTGGGTCGTGAACTCCAGTATGAAATTCCGTGGCTACAACAAGGACGACGACCATCCGCATCACGAGGTAAACGACGAGCCCTCAACTCTGCGGATCTTCGGTCGTATCATCAACGTCGCCCTGCCGACTACGTCATCATCCGAACGGCCACAGTTCATACGGCAACGAACAGATTAGGCCAAGATGCCTAGCAGTTCCTCCCATTGCCGATCCAACCCCATCCAGCGGAACACGGGCAAATTACAATCTACAAGGAGATGGATAGAAAATTTAATTATTAATACCTTTGCAGAGTTTTGATCCGGACAATCACGGCTAGCTAAGGCGGTGGATCACACACCCATCTAATCCACATACATAATTTGATCGGTGCCCTCTCAACGGTGGGAGGATGTTACGTCGCGCAGGACATCTGCACGCCAGCCCTCGCTACCTGGCCGCCAACGGTCAACCTACAGCCATCCCGATTCTCAATAGACCCAATGACCCACCATAAAGACATTAGCCTTTAGCTGCATTGTCTCCACACATGTTTGCCAGTCTAATTGCATGTCTGGAGAATTCTCTAATTCCAGAAGTATTTGCAGTTTATGGCTGGGTCTTGGAAAGGTCCTTGAGTTTATTAGGCGCTCTTAAGAATCACGGAGAAAGCGGACAGTCATCAGATGGGAAAAACCCAACACATGTCCATCATAAAAGGCTGTTTTTCCCATCTGGAGCAAAGTCCACCGCCGCTCTACGTTGGTGGGAATCTTCTGCATATTCTGTTCAT
>NW_025219978.1:1274677-1276532 GCF_014825855.1 Bombus pyrosoma | reverse complement strand
ATTACGTTATAACGTATAACGTCATATAGTATTACGTTATAACGTGTAACGTTATGTAGCAGTACGATATAACGTATGACGTTATATAGCACTATATTATAACGTATAACGTTATATAGCATTACGGTATAGCATATAACGTTATGTAGCACTATTATATAACGTATAACGTTATATAGCATTACGTTATAACGTATAACGTTATTTAGAATTACGTTATAACGTATAACGTTATGTAGCATTACGATATAACGTATAACGTTTTGCAGTATTATGTTCTAACGTATAACGTTATGTAGCATTACGGTATAACGTATAACGTTATGTAGCACTATTATATAACGTACGACGCTATATAGCATTACGTAATAACGTATAACGTCATATAGTATTACGTTATAACGTATAACGTTATGTAGTATTACGATATAAAGTATAACGTTATGTAGCATTACGATATAAAGTATAACGTTATGTAGTATTACGTTATAACGTATAACGATATGTAGCACTACGGTATAACGTATAACGTCATGTAGCACTATGATATAACGTATAACGTTATATAGCATTACGTTATAACGTATAACGTTATATAGTAACACGGTATAACGTATCACGTTACGTAGTATTACGTTATAACGTATAACGTTATGTAGCATTACGATATAACGTATAACGTTATATAGTAACACGGTATAACGTATCACGTTATGTAGCATTACGATATAAAGTATAACGTTATATAGCATTGCGTTATAACGTATAACGTTATATAGTAACACGGTATAACGTATCACGTTACGTAGTATTACGTTATAACGTATAACGTTATGTAGCATTACGATATAACGTATAATGTTATGTAGCATTATGATATAACGTATAACGTTATATAGCATTATGATATAACGTATAACGTTATATAGCATTGCGTTATAACGTATAACGTTATATAGTAACACGGTATAACGTATCACGTTACGTAGTATTACGTTATAACGTATAACGATATGTAGCACTACGATATAAAGTATAACGTTATGTATCATTACGATATAAAGTATAACGTTATGTAGTATTACGTTATAACGTATAACGATATGTAGCACTACGGTATAACGTATAACGTCATGTAGCACTATGATATAACGTATGACGTTATATAGCAATATATTATAACGTATAACGTTATGTAGCATTACGATATAACGTATGACGTTATATAGCACTATATTATAGCGTATAACGTTTTGTAGCATTACGGTGTAACGTATAACTTTATGTAGCACTATTATATAACGTATAACGTTATATAGCATTATGTTATAACGTATAACGTCATATAGTATTACGTTATAACGTGTAACGTTATGTAGCATTACGATATAACGTATGACGTTATATAGCACTATATTATAGCGTATAACGTTTTGTAGCATTACGGTGTAACGTATAACTTTATGTAGCACTATTATATAACGTATAACATTATATAGCATTACGTTATAAAGTATATCGTTATATAGTATTACGTTATAACGTATAACGTTATGTAGCATTGCGATATAACGTACTACGTTATGTAGTATGACGTTATAACGTATGACGTTATATAGTATTACGTTATAACGTATAACGTTATATAGAATTACTGTATAGCGTATAACGTTATGTAGCACTATTATATAACGTATAACGTTATATAGCATTACGTTATAACGTATAACGTTATATAGTATTACGTTATAACGTATAACGTTATGTAGCATTACGATATAACGTATAACGTTTTGCAGTATTACGTTATAACGTATAACGTTATGTAGCATTACGGTATAACGTATAACGTTAT
>NW_025219978.1:1268632-1274177 GCF_014825855.1 Bombus pyrosoma | reverse complement strand
CATAACGTTATACGTTATAACGTAATTCTATATAACGTTATACGTCATATCGTAACACCACATAACGTTATACGTTATATCGTTGTACCACATAACGTTATACGTTACATCGTAATACCACATAACGGTATACGTTATATCGTATTGCTATATGACATTGTACGCTATATCGTAATACTATATAACGTTATACGTCATATCGTAACACCACATAACGTTATACGTTATATCGTAGTACCACATAATGTTATACGTAATATCGTATTACTATATGACGTTATACGTTATATCGTAATACCACATAACGTGATACGTTATAACGTAATACTATGTAACGTTATACGTCATAGAGCAACACCACATTACGTTATACGTTATATCATATTGCTGTATGACGTTATACGTTATATCGTAATGCCACATAACGTTATACATTATATCGTAGTACCACATAACGTTATACGTTACATCGTAATACCACATAACGGTATACGTTATATCGTATTGCTATATGACGATATACGTTATAACGTAATACTATGTAACGTTATACGTCATATAGCAACACCACATTACGTTATACGTTATATCGTATCGCTATATGACGTTATACGTTATATCATAATACCACATAACGTTATACGTTATATCGTAATACTATATAACGTTATACGTCATACCGTAACACCACATAGCGTTATACGATATATCGTATTGCTATATGACGTTATACGTCATATCGTAACACCACATAACGTTGTATGTTTTATGATAGTACCACATAATGTTATACGTTATATCGTATTGCTATATGGCGATATACGTTATATCCTAATACTACATTACGCTATACGTCATATCGTAATACCACATAACGTTATATGTTATAACGTAATTCTATATAACGTTATACGTCATATCGTAACACCACATAACGTTGTATGTTTTATGATAGTACCACATAATGTTATACGTTATATCGTATTGCTATATGACGATATACGTTATATTGTAATACTATGTATCGTTATACGTCATATAGTAACACCACAAGACGTTATACGTTATAACGTAACACTATGTAACGTTATACGTTACATCGTAATACCACATAACGGTATACGTTATATCGTATTGCAATATGACGATATACGTTATATCGTAATACCACATAACGTTATATGTTATAACGTAATACTATGTAACGTTATACGTCAAATAGCAACACCACATTACGTTATACGTTATAACGTAATTCTATATAACGTTATACGTGATATCGTAATACCACATAACGTTATACGTTATAACGTAATACCATATAACGTTATACGTCATCTGGTATTGATATATGACGTCATACGTCATATCGTAACACCACATAACGTTATACGTTATATCGTAGTACCACATAACGTTATACGTTATATCGTATTGCTATATGACGATATAGGTTATATCCTAATACTACATTACGATATACGTCATTTCGTAATACCACATAACGTTATACGTTATATCGTAATACCACATAACGTTATACGTTACATCGTAACACCACATAACGTTATACGATATATCGTATTGCAATATGACGATATACGTTATATCCTAATACTACATTACGTTATACGTCATATCGTAATACCACATAACGTTATACGTTATAACGTAATGCTATGTTACTTTATATGTCATATCGAAACAACACATAACGTTATACGTTTTATCGTATTGCTATATGACGTTATACGTTATATCGTAATACTATATAACGTTATACGTAATATGGTAATACCACATAATGTTGTACATTATGTCGTACTACCACATAACGATATACGTTATATCGTAATGCTATATAACGTTATACGTTATATCCTAATACTACATTACATTATACGTCATATCGTAATACCACATAACGTTATACGTTATAACGTAATGCTATGTAACGTTATACGTGATAACGTAATGCTATGTTACGTTATACGTTATAACGTAATTCTATATAACGTAATACGTCATATAGTAACACCACAAGACGTTATACGTTATAACGTAACACTATGTAACGTTATACGTCATATCGTAACACCACATACCGTTATACGTTATATCGTATTGCTATATGACGTTATACGTTACATCGTAATACCACATAACGGTATACGTTATATCGTATTGCAATATGACGATATACGTTATATCCTAATACTACATTACGATATACGTCATATCGTAATACCACATAACGTTCTACGTTATATCGTAATACCACATAACGTTATACGTTACACCGTAATACCACATAACGTTATACGTTATATCGTATTGCAATATGACGATATACGTTATATCCTAATACTACATTACGTTATACGTCATATCGTAATACCACATAACGTTATACGTTATAACGTAATGCTATGTAACGTTATACGTTATAACGTAATGCTATGTTACTTTATATGTCATATCGTAACACCACATAACGTTATACGTTATATCGTATTGCTATATGACGTTATACGTTATATCGTAATACCACATAACGTTATACGTTATAACGTAATACCATATAACGTTATACGTCATATCGTATTGATATATGACGTTATACGTTATATTCTAATACTACATAACGTTATACGTCATATCGTAATACCACATAACGTTATACGTTATAACGTAATTCTATATAACGTAATACGTCATATAGTAACATCACAAGACGTTATACGTTATAACGTAATACTATGTAACGTTATACGTCAAATAGCAACACCACATTACGTTATACGTTATAACGTAATTCTATATAACGTTATACGTGATATCGTAATACCACATAACGTTATACGTTATAACGTAATGCTATGTAACGTTATACGTTATAACGTAATGCTATGTTACTTTATATGTCATATCGTAACAACACATAACGTTATACGTTATATCGTATTGCTATATGATGTTATACGTTATATCGTAATACTATATATCGTTATACGTAATATGGTAATACCACATAATGTTGTACATTATATCGTACTACCACATAACGATATACGTTATATCGTAATGCTATATTACGTTATACGTTATATCGTAGTGCTGTATAACGATATACGTTATATCCCAATACTACATTACGTTATACGTCATATCGTAATACCACATAACGTTATACGTTATAACGTAATTCTATATAACGTAATACGTCATATAGTAACACCACATAACGTTATACGTTATAATGAAATACTATGTAACGTTATACGTTATATCGTAACACCACATAACGTTATACGTTATATCGTATTGCTATATGACGTTATACGTTATATCGTAATACCACATAACGTTATACGCTATAACGTAATACTATGTCACGTTATACGTCATATAGCAACACCACATTACGCTATACACTATACCGTATTGCTATATGACGTTAAACGTTATATCGTAATACCACATAACGTTATACGTTGTATCCTAATACTACATTACGTTATACGTCATATCGTAATACCACATAACGTTATACGTTATAACGTAATTCTATATAACGTTATACGTGATATCGTAATACCACATAACGTTATTCGTTATATCGTATCGCTATATGACGATATACGTTATATCCTAATACTACATTACGTTATACGTCATATCGTAATACCACATAACGTTATACGTTATAACGTAGTACGATATAACGTTATACGTCATATCGTAACGCCACATAGCGTTATACGTTATATCCTAATACTACATTACGTTATACGTCATATCGTAATACCACATAACGGTATACGTTATATCGTATTGCTATATGACGATATACGTTATATCCTAATACTACATTACGATATACGTCATATCGTAATACCACATAACGTTATACGTTATAACGTAATGCTATGTACCGTTATACGTTATAACGTAATTCTATATAACGTTATACGTGATATCGTAATACCACATAACGTTATACGATATAACGTAATACCATATAACGTTATACGTCATATGGTATTGATATATGACGTTATACGTCATATCGTAACACCACATAACGTTATACGTTATATCGCAGTACCACATAACGTTATACGTTATATCCTATTGCTATATAACGATATACGTTATATCCCAATACTACATTACGTTATACGTCATATCGTAATAGCACATAACGTTATACGTTATAACGTAATTCTATATATAACGTAATACGTCATATCGTAACACCACATAACGTTATAAGTTATATGATAGTACCACTGAATGATATACGTTATATCGTATTGCTATATGACGTTGTACGCTATATCGTAATACTATATAACGTTATACGTCATATCGTAACACCACATAACGTTATACGTTATATCGTAGTACCAGATAACGTTATACGTCATATCGTAGAACCACATAACGTTATACGTTATATCCTAAAACTACATTACGTTATACGTCATATCGTACTACCACATAACGTTATACGTTATAACGTATTACTATGTAACGTTATATGTCATATCGTAACAACACATTACGTTATACGTTATATCGTATTGCTATATGACGTTGTACGCTATATCGTAATACTATATAACGTTATACGTCATATCGTAACACCACATAACGTTATAAGTTATATGATAGTACCACTGAATGATATACGTTATATCGTATTGCTATATGACGATATACGTTATATCCTAATACTACATTACGATATACGTCATATCGTAATACCACATAACGTTATACGTTATAACGTAACTCTATATAACATTATACGTCTTATCGTAACACCACATAACGTTATACGTTATATCGTATTGCTATATGACGTTGTACGCTATATCGTAATACTATATAACGTTATACGTCATATCGTAACACCACATAACGCTATACGTTATATCGTAGTACCACATAATGTTATACGTTATATCGTATTGCTATATGACGTTATACGTTATATCGTAATACCACATAACGTGATACGTTATAACGTAATACTATGTAACGTTATACGTCATATAGCAACACCACATAGCGTTATACGTTATATCGTATTGCTATATGACGTTATACGTCATATCGTAACACCACATAACGTTATATGTTTTATGATAGTACCACATAATGTTATACGTTATATCGTAATACCGCATAACGGTATACGTTATATCGTATTGCTATATGACGATATACGTTACAACGTAATACTATGTAACGTTATACGTCATATAGCAACACCACATTACGTTATACGTTATATCGTATTGCTATATGACGTTATACGTTATATCGTAATACCACATAACGTTATACGTTATATCGTAATACCACATAACGTTATACGTTATATCGTAATACTATATAACGTTATACGTCATATCGTAACACCACATAACACTATATGTTTTATGATAGTACCACATAATGTTATACGTTATATCGTATTGCTATATGGCGATATACGTTATATCCTAATACTACATTACGCTATACATCATATCGT
>NW_025219978.1:1266284-1268132 GCF_014825855.1 Bombus pyrosoma | reverse complement strand
CTACATAACGTTATACGTTATATCGTATTGCTACATAACATTATTCGTTATATCGTAAAACAACAAATCGTTACACGTTATATCGTAATACCATATAACGTTACACGTAATAGCGTAACACTACATATCGTTATACGTTATATCATATTACCTTATAAGGTTATACGTTATATCCTAATCCTACATAACGTTATACGTTGTAACGTATTACTACATATCGTTATACGTTATATCGTAATGCTACATAACGTTATACGTTATATCGTAATATCATATAACGTTATACGTTATAACGTAATACTACATAACGTTATACGTTATATCGTATTGCTACATAGCGTTATTCGTTATATCGTAATACTACATATCGTTATACGTTATATCATATTACCTTATAATGTTATACGTTATATCGCAATCCTACATAACGTTATACGTTGTAACGTATTACTACATATCGTTATACGTTATATCATAATGCCACATAACGTTATACGTTACATCGTAATGCTACATAACGTTATACGTTATATCGTATTGCTACATAACATTATTCGTTATATCGTAAAACAACAAATCGTTATACGTTATATCGTAATACCATATAACGTTACACGTTATAGCGTAACACTACATATCGTTATACGTTATATCATATTACCTTATAAGGTTATACGTTATATCCTATTCCTACATAACGTTATACGTTGTAACGTATTACTACATATCGTTATACGTTATATCGTAATGCTACATAACGTTATACGTTATATCGTAATATCATATAACGTTATACGTTATAATGTAATACTACATAACGTTATACGTTATATAGTATTGCTACATAGCGTTATACGTTATATAGTTATACTACATATCGTTATACGTTATATCGTATTGCTACATAACGTTATACGGTATATCGTAATCCAACATATCGTTATACGTTACATTGTAATACCATATAACGTTATACGTTATAACGTAATACTACATAACGTTATATGTTATATCGTAATGCTACATAACGTTATACGTTATATCGTAATCCTACATAACGTTATACGTTGTAACGTATTACTACATATCGTTATACGTTATATCGTAGTACAACATATCCTTATACGTTATATCGTAATACTACATATCGTCATACGTTATATCGTAATACTACATATCGTTGTACGTTATATCGTAATGCTACATAACGTTATACGTTATATCGTAATACAACATATCCTTATACGTTATATCGTCATACTACATATCGTCATACGTTATATCGTAATACTACATATCGTTGTACGTTATATCGTAATACCATATAACGTTATACGTAAAAACGTTATACTACATAACGTTATACGTTATATCGTAATGCTACACAACGTTATACGTTATATCGTAATGCTACATAACGTTATAAGTTATATCGTAATACTACATACGGTTATACGTTACATCGTAATACCATATAACGTTACACCTTATAACGTAATACTACATAACGTTATACGTTATAGCGTAATGCTACATAGCGTTATACGTTATATCGTAATACTACACATCGTTGTACGTTATATCGTAATACCATATAACGTTATACGTTACTACGTTATACTACATAGCGTTATACGTTGTATAGTAACGCTACATAACGTTATACGTTATATCGTATTGCTACATAATGTTATTCGTTATATCGTAATACTACATAACGTTATACGGTATATCGTAGTACAACATATCCTTATACGTTATATCGTAATACCATATAACGTTATACGTTACAAGGTTATACTACATAACGTTATACGTTATATCGTAATGCTACATAACGTTATACGT
>NW_025219978.1:1263953-1265784 GCF_014825855.1 Bombus pyrosoma | reverse complement strand
ATAGCGTATAACGTTATGTAGTATTACGATACAACGTATAACGTTATGTAGCACTACGATATAACGTATAACGTTATGTAGCATTACGTTATAGCGTATTACGTTATATAGTACTACGATATAACGTATAGCGTTATGTAGTATTACCTTATAACGTATAACGATATAGTACTACGATATAACGTATAGCGTTATGTACCATTACGATATAACGTATAACGATATAGTATTACCTTATAACGTATGACGTTATATATTATTACGTTATAACGCATAACGCTATGTAGTATTACCCTATAACGTATAACGTCATATAGTATTACGATATAACGTATAGCGTTATATAGCATTACGATGTAACGTATAACGTTAAGTAGTATTACGATATATCGTATAACGTTATGTAGCATTACGATATAACGTATAACGTTATGTAGTATTACGATATAACGTATGACGTTATGTAGTATTCCGATATAACGTGTAACCATATCTAGTATTACGTTAGTACGTGTAACCATATCTAGTATTACTTTATATCGTATAACGTTATGTAGTATTACGATAAAACGTATAGCGTTATGTAGCATTACGATATAACGTATAACGTTTTGAGGTATTACGATACAACGTATAACGTTATGTAGTATTACGATATAACGTATAACGTTATGTAGCATTACGATATAACGTATAACGTTATGTAGTATTACGATACAACGTATAACGTTATGTAGCATTACGATATAACGTATAACGTTATGTAGCATTACGTTATAGCGTATTACGTTATATAGTATTACCTTATAACGTATAACGTTATATACTATTACGTTATAACGCATAACGCTATGTAGTATTACCCTATAACGTATAACGTCATATAGTATTACGATATAACCTATAGCGTTATATAGCATTACGATGTAACGTATAACGTTAAGTAGTATTACGATATATCCTATAACGTTATATAGTATTACCTTATGACGTATAACGTTATATATTATTACGATATATCTTTTAACGTTATGTAGCATTACGATATAACGTAATACGCTATGCAGTATTACCTTATAGCGTATAACGTTATGTAGCGTTACGATATAGCGTATAACGTTATGTAGTATTACGATATAACGTGTAACGTTATGTAACATTACGATATAACGTATAACGTTATGTAGTATTACGATATAACGTATGACGTTATGTAGTATTCCGCTATAACGTGTAACCATATCTAGTATTACGTTATAACGTGTAACCATATCTAGTATTACTTTATACCGTATAACGTTATGTAGTATTACGATAAAACGTATAGCGTTATATAGCATTACGATATAACGTATAACGTTGTGTAGTATTACGATATAACGTATAACGTTATGAAGTATTACGATATAACGTATAACGTTATGTAGCATTACGATATAACGTATAACGTTATGTAGCATTACGTTATAGCGTAATACGTTATATAGTATTACCTTATAACGTATAACGTTATATACTATTACGTTATAACGCATAACGCTATGTAGTATTACCTTATAACGTATAACGTCATATAGTATTACGATATAACCTATAGCGTTATATAGCATTACGATGTATCGTATAACGTTGTGTAGTATTACGATATAACGTGTAACGATAGGTAGCATTACGATGTAACGTATAACGTTATGTAGCATCACGATATAACGTATAACGTTGTGTAGTATTACGATATAACGTGTAAACGTATCTAGTATTACGTTATAACGTATAACGTTATGTAGTATTACGATATAACGTATAACGCCATGTAGTATTACCTTATAAC
>NW_025219978.1:1261635-1263453 GCF_014825855.1 Bombus pyrosoma | reverse complement strand
ACGTTATGTAGCAATACGATTTAACGTATAACGTTATGTAGCATTACGATATAACATATAACGTTATATAGCACTACGTTATAACGTATAACGTTATGTAGGAATACGTTATGACGTATAACATTATATAGTATTACGACATAACGTATACCGTTATGTAATATTACGTTATAACGTACAACATTATATAGTATTACGAAATAACGTATAACGATGTGTAGCATTCCGATATAACGTATAACGTTATGTAGCATTACGATCTAACGTATAACGTTATGTATCGTTACGATATAACGTATAACGTTATGTAGCATTACGATATAACGTATAACGTTATGTAGTATTACGATATAACGTATAACGTTATGTAGCATTACGATATAACGTATAACGTTATGAATTATTACGATATAACGTATAACGTTATGTATCATTACGATATAACGTATAATGTCATGTAGCATTACGATATAATGTATAACGTTATGCAGTATTACGATATAACGTTTAACGTTATGTAGCATTACGATATAACATATAACGTTATATAGCACTACGTTACAACTTATAACGTTATGTAGTAATACGTCATGACGTATAACATTATATAGTATTACGATATAACGTATACCGTTATGTAATATTACGTTATAACGTACAACATTATATAGTATAACGATATAACGTGTAACGTTATGTAGAATCACGATATAACGTATAACGTTATGTAGCATTACGATATAACGTATAGCGTTATGTAATATTACGTTATAACGTATAACGTTATGTAGTATTACGATATAACGTATAACGTTATGTAGCATTACGATATAACGAATAACGTTATGTAGCATTACGATATAACGTATAACGTTATGCAGTATTACGATATAACGTATAACGTTATGTATCGTAACGATATAACGTATAACGTTATGTATCGTTACGATATAACGTATAACGTTATGTAGCAATACGATATAACGTATAACGTTATGTAGTATTACGATATAACGTATAACGTTATGTAGTAATACGTTATGACGTAGAACATTATATAGTATTACGATATAAGGTATACCGTTATGTAATATTACGTTATAACGTAAAACATTATATAGTATTACGATGTAACGTATAACGTTATGTAGTAATACGATATAACGTATAACGTTATGTAGCACTACGATATAACGTATAACGTTATGTAGCATTACGATATAACGTATAACGTTATGTAGCATTACGATATAACGTATAACGTTATGTAGCATTACGATATAACGAATAGCGTTATGTAGCATTACGATATAACGTATAACGTTATGTGGTACTACGATATAACGTATAACGTAATGTAATATTAGGATATAACGTATAACGTCATATAGCAATACGATATAACGTATAACGTTATGGGGTGTTACGATATTACGTATAACGTAATGTAGTATTAGGATATAACGTATAACGTCATATAGCAATACTATATAACGTATAAGGTTATGTGGTGGTACGATATAACGTATAACGTTATATAGCATTACGTTATAACGTATAACGTTTTGTGGTGTTACGATATGACGTATAACGTTGTATAGTATCATGTTATAAGGTATAGCGTTATGTGCTACTACGATATAACGTATAGCTTCATGTTGTGTTACCATATGACGTATAACGTTATATAGTATTACGTTATAACGTATAACGTTATGTGGTGTTACGATATGACGTATAACCTTATATAGTATTATGTTATAACATATAACGTTATGTGGTACTACGATATAACGTATAATGTTATGCGTTGTTACG
>NW_025219978.1:1259319-1261135 GCF_014825855.1 Bombus pyrosoma | reverse complement strand
GATATAACGTATAACGTTATGTGGTGTTACGATATGACGTATACCGTTATATAGTACTACGTTATAACGAATAAGGATATGTGGTATTACGATATGACGTATAACGTAATGTAGTATCAGGATATAACGTATAACGTTATATAGTATTACGTTATAACGTATAACGTTATGTGGTACTACGATATAACGTATAACGTAACATAGTATTAGGATATAACGTATAACGTTGTGTGGTATTACGATATGACGTATAACGTAATGTAGTATTAGGATATAACGTATAACGTAGTGTGGTATTACAATATGACGTATAACGTTATGTGGTGTTACGATATGGCATATAACGTTATATAATATTACGTTATAACGTATAACGTTTTATGATGTTACGATATGACGTATAACGTTATACAGTGCTACGTTATAACGTATAACGTTATGTGGTATTACGATATGTCGTATAACGTTATATAGTATTACGTTATAACGTATAACGTTATATGGTGTTACGATATGACGTATACCGTTATATAGTATTACGTTATAACGTATAACGTTATGTGGTATTACCATATGACGTATAACGTATTGTAGTATTAGGATATAACGTATAACGTCATATAGCAATACGATATAACGTGTAAGGTTATGTGGTGTTACGATATGACGTATAACGTTATATAGCATTACGCTATAATGTATAACGATATGTGGTTTACCATATGACGTATAACGTAATATAGTATTAGGATATAACGTATAACGTTATGTGGTACTACGATATAACGTATAACGTTATGTGGTGTTACGATATGACGTATACCGTTATATAGTACTACGTTATAACGTATATGAATATGTGGTATTACGATATAACGTATAACGTTATGTGATGTTACGATATGACGTATAACGTTATATAGAATAACGTTATACGTTATAACGTATTACCATATGACGTATAACGTAATGTAGTATTAGGATATAACGTATAACGTCATATAGCAATACTATATAACGTATAACGTTATGTGGTGCTAAGATATGACGTATAACGTTATATAGTATTAGGCTATAATGTATAACGTTATGTGTTATTACGATATAACGTATAACGTTATGTGATGTTACGATATGACGTATAACGTTATACAGTGTTACGTTTTAACGTATAACGTTATGTGGAATTACGATATGGCATATAACGTAATGTAGTATTAGGATATAACGTATAACGTCATATAGCAATACGATATAACGTATAAAGCTATGTGGTGTTACGATATGACGCATAACGTTATATAGCATTACGTTATAACGTATAACGTTATGTGGTATTACCATATGACGTATAACGTAATGTAGTATTAGGATATAACGTATAACGTCATATAGCAATACGATATAACGTATAAAGTTATGTGGTGTTACGATATGACGTATAACGTTATATAGTATTACGTTATAATGTACAACGTTATGTGGTGTTACGATATGACGTATAACGTAATATCGTATTACGTTATAACGTATAGCGTTATGTGGTAGTGCGACATAACGTATAACGTTATGTGGTGTTACGATATGACGTATACCATAATAAGGTATTACGTTATAACGTATAACGTTATATAGCATTACGTTATAATGTATAACGATATGTGGTATTACCATATGACGTATAACGTAATATAGTATTAGGATATAACGTATAACGTAATGTAGTATTAGGATATAACGCATAACGTTGTGTGGTATTACAATATGACGTATAACGTTATGTGGTGTTACGATATGACAAATAACGTTATATAAT
>NW_025219978.1:1257009-1258819 GCF_014825855.1 Bombus pyrosoma | reverse complement strand
AATAGCAGCGGAGTAACGTTCATATGAATATTGAAGCTCGAATGTGCAGTACTGGAAATGCGCAGGATTTGGCAGTGGTCAGATTTGACACAGTGCAAACCGGATGTCGCTCCACGTATTTCGCATCATATGTGGAGTATAACTCGCATCGAATTATCGACATATCACCAATTGCAGCGGAGATATGTTCAGATGAATACTCATGATTGAATATGCAAAACTGAAACTACGCTGGTCTTGACCTGGACCAGAGTTAACATAGCGCAAACTGGATGTCACTCCACGTATTGCGAAGCATATATTGAGTATACCGCGCATGGGGTTGAAGACACATTTCGAATAGCAGCGGAGATACGTTCAGATGAATATTCAAGCTTGAATATGCAAAACTGCAAACACGCATGATTTGGCAGTGGTCAGATGTGACAGAGTGCTAGCCGGATATCGCTTCACGTATTTCACATCATATGGGGAGTATAAAGCGCATGGAATTGTCCGCATATCACCAATATGAGCGGGGATACGTTCAGATGAATAATCAAGATAGAATATGCAAAACTGGAAATACGCTGCTCTGAACCTAAACCAGAGTTGACATAGCGCAAACCGGATGTGGTACCACGTATTTGACAGCATATGTGGATTATAACGCCCTCGAAATTGTAGACATATCTCGAATAGCAGCAGAGATACGATCTATTGAATATTCAACCCTGAATATGCAAAGCTGCAAATGCGCTGGATTTCACAGTGCCCAGATTTGCCGTAGCGCAAACCAAATGTCGTGCTCTGTATTTGGCAGTGTATGGTATGTATAACGCGCATCGAATTATAGACATATCTCGAATCGCAACAAATAAACAATCAATTGCATATTAAAGCACGAATATGCAAAAGTGCAACGGCGCAGAATTTTGCAGAGCCTAGAATTGACATAGCGCAAACCGGATGCCGTGTTCTGTATTTGGCAGCATATGTGGAGTATAACGCGCATCGAATTATCGACATATCACCAATAGCAGCGGAGATATGTTCAGATGAATATTCAAGCTTGAATATGCAAAACTGGAAATATGCTGCTCTGAACCTTGACCAGAGTTGAAATAGCGCAAACTGGATGTCATTCCACGTATTTCGCAGCATATATGGAGTATACCGCGCACAGGGTTGAAGACATATCTCGAATAGCAGCGGCGATACGTTGTATTGAATATTCAAGCATGAATATGCAAAGCTGCAAATGCGCTGGATTTTGCACTGCCCTGATTTGCCGTAGCGCAAACCGGATGTCGTGCTCTGTATTTGGCAGGATATGTGAAGAATAACGCGCATTGTATTGTCGCCATATCACCAATAGCAGCGTAGATATGTTCGATGAATACTCATGCTTGTATATGCAAAACTGGAAATACGCTGCTCTGAACCTAGACCAGAGTTGACGTAGCGCAAACCGGATGTCGCGCCCAGTATTTGGCAGCATATGTGAAGTATGACGCGTATTGAATTGCAGACATGTCACCAATATTAGCGGAGATATGTTCAGATGAATATTCATGACTGAATATGCAAAACTGAAACTACGCTGGTCTTGACCTAGACAAGACTTGACACAGCGCAAACCGGATGTCGTTCCACGTATTTGGCATCATCTGTGGAGTATAACGCGCTCAGAATTGTAGACATATCTCGAATAGCAGCAGAGATACGTTCTGTTGAATATTCAAGCCTGAATATAAAAAGCTGCAACTGCGCTGGATTTCGCACTGCCTAGATTTGACGTAGCGCAAACCGGATGTCGGGCTCTGTATTT
>NW_025219978.1:1254700-1256509 GCF_014825855.1 Bombus pyrosoma | reverse complement strand
ATGTAACGTATAACGTTTTGTAGCATTACGTTATAACGTATAGCTATATGTAGTATTACGATGTAACGTATAACGTTATGTAGCATTACGTTATAACGTATAACTCTATGTAGATATATGTTATAACTTATGGCGTTATGTAGTATTACGGTATAACGTATAACGCTATGTAGCATTACGTTATAACGTATAACGTTATGTAGATATATGTTATAACGTATATCGTTTTGTAGCATTACGTTATCACGTATAACGTTATGTAGCATTACGTTATAACGTATAACGTTATATAGTATTACTTTATAACGTATAACGTTATGTAGCATTACGTTATAACGTATAACGTTATATAGTATTACGTTATAACGTATAACGTTATATGGTATTAGGATGTAACGTATAACGTTATGTAGCACTACGTTATAACGTATAACGCAATGTAGATATATGTTATAACGTATAACGTTATGTAGTATTACGTTATAACATATAACGATATGTAGTATTACGATATAACGTATAACGTTATGTAGCATTACGTTATAACGTATAACGTTATATAGTATTACGTTATAACGTATAACGATATGTAGATAAATGTTATATCGTATAACGTTATGTAGCATTACGTTATAACGTATAACGTTATATAGTATTACGTTATAACGTATAACGTTATGCGGGTATACTTTATAACGTATAACGTTATGTAGTATTACGTTATAACATATAACGATATGTAGTATTACGATATAACGTATAACGTTATGTAGCATTACATTATAACGTATAACGTTATATAGTATTACGTTATAACGTATAACGTTATATCGAATTACGTTATAGCGTATAACGTTATATGGTATTAGCATAACGTATAACGTTATGTAGCATTACGTTATAACGTATAGCTATATGTAGTATTACGATTTAACGTATAACGTTATGTAGCATTACGTTATAGCGTATAACTCTATGTAGATATCTGTTATAACTTATGGCGTTATGTAGTATTACGGTATAACGTATAACGCTATGTAGCATTACGTTATAACGTATAACGTTATGTAGATATATGTTATAACGTATAACGTTATGTAGCATTACGTTATCACGTATAACGTTATATAGTATTAGGTTATAACGTATAACGTTATGTAGCATTACGTTATAACGTATAACGTTATATAGTATTACGTTATAACGTATAACGATATGTAGATAAATGTTATAACGTATAACGTTATGTAGCATAACGTTATAACGTATAACGTTATACGGTATTAGGATGTAACGTACAACGTTATGTAGCTTGACGTTATAACGTATATCTTTCTGTAGATATATGTCATAACGTATAACGCTATGTATATATATGTTATAACGTATAAGGTTATGTAGCATTACGTTATAACGTAAAACGTTATGTAGATATATGGTATAACGTATAACGTTATGTATCATTACGCTATAACGTATAACGATATGTAGATAAATGTTATATCGTATAACGTTATGTAGCATTACGTTATAACGTATAACGTTATATAGTATTACGTTATAACGTATAACGTTATGTGGGTATACTTTATAACGTATAACGTTATGTGGTATTACGTTATAACATATAACGATATGTAGTATTACGATATAACGTATAACGTTATGTAGCATTACATTATAACGTATAACGTTATATAGTATTACGTTATAACGTATAACGTTATATAGAATTACGTTATAGCGTATAACGTTATATGGTATTAGCATAACGTATAACGTTATGTAGCATTACGTTATAACGTATAG
>NW_025219978.1:1248805-1254200 GCF_014825855.1 Bombus pyrosoma | reverse complement strand
CGTTATATAGTATTACGTTATAACGTATAACGATATATAGTATTACGGCATAACGTATAACATTATATAGTATTACGTTATAACGTACAGCGTTATGTAGTATTACGTTATAACGTACAGCTTTATGTATTATTACGCTATAACGTATAACATTATGTATTATTACGTTACATCGTATAACGTTATGTAGTATTACAATATAACGTATAACGTTATATAGTACTACCTTATAACGTATAACGTTATATAGCGATACGTTGTAACGTATAACGTTATGTAGTATTATGTTATAACGTAGGACGTTATATAGTGTTACGTTATAACGTATAACGTTATGTAGTATTACGTTATAACGTATAAAGTTATGTAGTATATCGTTATATGGTATAAAGTTATATAGTATTACGTTATAACCTATAACGCTTTGTAGTATTACGCTATAACGTATAACGTTATGTAGTATAATGATATAACGTATAATGTTAGGTAGTATTACGTTATATCGTATAACGTTATATAGTGTTACGTTACAACGTATATCGTTATGTAGTATTACGTTAAAACGTATAACGTTATGTAGTATTATGTTATAACGTAGAACGTTATATAGTGTTACGTTACAAGGTATATCGTTATGTAGTATTACGTTAAAACGTATAACGTTATGTAGTATTATGTCATAATGTAGAAGGTTATATAGTGTTACGTTATAACGTATAACGTTATGTAGTATTACGTTATAACGTATAAGGTAATGTATTATTACGTTATAACGTATAACGTTATGTAGTGTTACGTTACAACGTATAACGATATATAGCATTACGTTATAACGTGTAACATTATATAGTATTACGTTATAACGTACAGCGTTATGTAGTATTACGTTATAACGTACAGCGTTATGTATTATTATGTTATAATGTATAACGTTATGTAGTATTACGTTATAACGTATAAAGTTGTGTAGTATATCGTTATAAGGTATAAAGTTATATAGTACTACCTTATAACGTATAACGTTATATAGTGATACGTAATAACGTATAACGCTATGTATTGTTACGTTACAACGTATAACGTTGTATAGTGTTACGTTATAACGTGTAACGTTATGTAATATTACGTTATAACTTATAAAGTTGTGTAGTATATCGTTATAAGGTATAAAGTTATATAGTACTACCTTATAACGTATAACGTTATATAGTGATACGTTATAACGTATAACGTTATGTATTATTACGTTATAACGTATAACGTTATGTAGTATTACGTTATAATGTGTAACGTTATGTATTGTTACGTTACAACGCATAACGTTGTATAGTGTTACGTTACAACGTATATCGTTATGTAGTATTACGTTAAAACGTATAACGTTATGTAGTATAATGATATAACATATAATGTTAGGTAGTATTACGTTCTAACGTATAAAGATATGTAGTGTTGCGTTACAACGTATGGCGATATATAGCATTACGGTATAACGTATAACGTTATGTAGTATATCGTTACAAGGTATAAAGTTATATAGTATTACGTTATAACGTATAACGTTATGTAGTATAATGGTATAACGTATAATGTTATGTAGTATTACGTTATAACGTGTAACGTTATATAGTATTACCTTATAACGTATAACGTTATGTAGTATTACGTTAAAACGTAAAACGTTATGTAGTATAATGATATAACGTATAATGTTAGGTAGTATTACGTTATATCGCATAACGTTATATAGTATTACGTTACACCGTATAACGTTATATAGTATTACGCTATAACGTATAACATTATGTATTATTACGTTACAACGTATAACGTTATGTAGTATTACAATATAACGTATAACGTTATATAGTACTACCTTATGACGTATAACGTTATATAGTGATACGTTATAACGTATAACGTTATGTAGTATAATGTTATAACGTAGAACGTTATATAGTGTCACGTTATAACGTATAACGTTATGTAGTATTACGTTATAACGTATAAAGTTATGTAGTATATCGTTATAAGGTATAAAGTTATATAGTATTACGTTATAACGTATAACACTTTGTAGTATTACGTTATAACGTATAACGCTTTGTAGTATTACGTTATAACGTATAACGTTATGTAGTATAATGATATAACGTATAATGTTAGGTGGTATTACATTATATCGTATAACGTTATATAGTGTTACGTTACAACGTATATCGTTATGTAGTATTACGTTAAAACGTATAACGTTATGTAGTATTATGTTATAACGTAGAACGTTATATATTGTTACGTTACAACGTATATCGTTATGTAGTATTACGTTAAAACGTATAACGTTATGTAGTATTATGTTATAACGTAGAACGTTATATAGTGTTACGTTGTAACGTATAACGTTATGTAGTATTACGTTATAACGTATAAGGTTATGTAATATTACGTTATAACGTATAACGTTATGTAGTATTACGTTATAACGTATAAGGTAATGTATTATTACGTTATAACGTATAACGTTATGTAGTATTATGTTATAACGTAGAACGTTATATAGTGTTACGTTATAACGTACAGCGTTATGTATTATTACGCTATAACGTATAACATTATGTATTATTACGTTACAACGTATAACGTTATGTAGTATTACAATATAACGTATAACATTATGTATTATTACGTTACAACGTATAACGTTATGTAGTATTACAATATAACGTATAACGTGATATAGTACTACCTTATGACGTATAACGTTATATAGTGATACGTAATAACGTATAACGTTATGTATTGTTACGTTACAACGTATAACGTAGTATAGTATTACGTTATAACATATGACGTTATGTAGTATTACGGTATATGTTATA
Source organism: Bombus pyrosoma (assembly GCF_014825855.1). NCBI lineage: Eukaryota > Metazoa > Arthropoda > Insecta > Hymenoptera > Apidae > Bombus > Bombus pyrosoma. The sequence goes on along the minus strand of NW_025219978.1, from coordinate 1,251,321 downwards.
ACGATATGTAATATTACGTTATAACGTATAACGTTATGTTTTGTTACGTTACAACGTATAACGTTGTATAGTATTACGTTATAATGTGTAACGTTATGTAGTATTACGTTATAACTTGTAACGTTATGTAATATTACGTTATAACGTATAACGTTATGTATTGTTACGTTACAACGTATAACGTTGTATAGTATTACGTTATAACGTGTAGCCATATGTAATATTACGTTATAACTTATAAAGTTATGTAATGTTACGTTATAACGTATAACCTTATGTATTGTTACGTTACAACGTATAACGTTCTGTAGTGTTACGTTATAACATCTAACGTTATGTAATATTACGTTACAACGTATAACGTTATGTATAATTACTTTATAACGTAAAACGATATATAGTGTTACGTTATAACATATGACGTTATGTAGTATTACGTTATAACTCATAACGTAATGTATTATTACGTTATAACGTATACCGTTATGTAGTATTACGTTGTAACGTATAAAGTTGTGTAGTATATCGTTATGAGGTATAAAGTTATATGTTACTACCTTATAACGTATATCGTTATATAGTGATACGTTATAACGTATAACGTTATGCAGTATTATGTTATAACGTATAACGTTATATAGTGCTATGTTATAACGTATAGCGTTATATAGTATTACGTTATGTAGTATAATGATATAACGTATAATGTTAGGTAGTATTACGTTATAACGTGTAACGTTATGTAGTATAACGTTATAACATATAAAGTTATGTGGCATATCGTTATAAGGTATAAAGTTGTATAGTACTACGTTATAACGTATAACGTTATATAGTGATACGTTATAACGTATAACGTTATATAATATTACGTTATGACGTATAAAGTTATGTATTATTATGTTACAACGTATAACGTTATGTAGTATTACGTTATAACGTGCAACGTTATGTATTATTACGTTATAACGTATAGCGATATATAGTGTTACGTTATGAACGTATAACGTTATGTAGTATTACGTTATAACTTATAACGTTATGTAATATTACGTTATAACGTATAACGTTATGTTTTGTTACGTTACAACGTATAACGTTGTATAGTATTACGTTATAATATATGACGTTATGTAGTATTACGTTATATGTTATAACGATATGTAATATTACGTTATAACGTATAACGTTATGTATAATTACTTTATAACGTATAACGATATATAGTGTTACGTTATGAACGTATAACGTTATGTAGTATTACGTTATAACTTATAACGTTATGTAATATTACGTTATAACGTATAACGTTATATATTGTTACGTTACAACGTATAACGTTGTATAGTATTACGTTATAAAGTGTAACGTTATGTAATATTAGGTTATAACTTATAACGTTCTGTAATATTACGTTATAACGTATAACCTTGTGTATTGTTACGTTGCAACGTATAACGTTCTGTAGTATTATGTTATAACGTATAAAGTTGTGTAGTATATCGTTATATGGTATAAAGTTATATAGTACTACCTTATAACGTATAACGTTATATAGTGTTACGTTACTACGTATATCGTTATGTAGTATTACGTTAAAACGTATAACGTTATATAGTATAACGATATAACGTATAATGTTAGGTAGTATTACGTTATAACGTATAACGTTATGTAGCCTTACGTTATAACGTATAACGTTATATAGTATTACGTTATAACGTGTAACGTTATGTAGTATTACGTTATAACGTATAAAGTTATGTAGCATATCGTTATAAGGTATAAAGTTGTATAGTATTACGTTATAACGTATAACGCTATATAGTATTACGTTATAACGTATAGCGCTATGCAATATTACGTTATAACTTATAACTATATGTAATATTACGTTATAACGTATAACATTATGAATTGTTACGTTTCAACGTATAACGTTATATAGCATTACGTTACAACGCATAACGTTATATAGTATTACGCTTTAACGTATAACGTTATGTATTATTACGTTATAACGTATAACGTTATGTAGTATTACGCTATAACGTATAACGTTATGTAGTATTACGTTATGATCTATAACGTTATATAGTGTTACGTTTCAACGTATAACGTTATATAGTATTATGCTTTAGCGTATAACGTTATGTATTATTACGTTATAACGTATAACGTTATGTAGAATTACGTTATAACGTATAACGTTATGTAGTATTACGTTATGACGTATAACGTTATATAGTGTTACGTTATAACGTATAACGTTATGTAGTATTACGTTGTAACGGATAACGTTATATAGTATTACCTTATAACGTATAACGTTGAATAGTATTACGTTATAACATGTAACGTTATGCAATATTACGTTATAACGTATAACGTTATGTATTGTTACGTTACAACGTATAACGTTCTGTAGTATTACGTTATAACGTATAACGTTATGTAATATTACGTTACAACTTATAACGTTATGTATAATTACTTTATAACGTATAACGATATAT
>NW_025219978.1:1246521-1248305 GCF_014825855.1 Bombus pyrosoma | reverse complement strand
GTATTACGACATAACGTGTAACGTTATGTAGCATTACGATATAACGTATAACGTTATGTAGCATTACGATATAACGTATATCGTTATGTAGTATTACGTTGAAACGTATAACCTTATGTAGTATTACGTTACAACGTATAACGTTATGTAGCATTATGTTATAAAGTATAACGTTCTATGGTATTACGTTATAACGTATGACGTTATGTAGCATTACGTTATAACGTATATCGTTATGTAGCATTACGTTATAACGTATAACGTTATGTGGTATTACGATATAACGTATAACGTTATATAGTATTACGACATAACGTTATGTAGCATTACGTTATAACGTATAACGATATATAGTATTACGATATAACGTATAACGTTATAAGGTATTACGTTATAACGTGTAACGTTATGTAGCATTACGATATAACGTATAACGTTATGTAGCATTACGATATAACGAATATCGTTATGTAGTATTACGTTGTAACGTATAACGTCATGTAGTATTACGTTATAACGTATAACGTTATGTAGCATTACGTTATAACGTATATCGTTATGTAGCATTACGTTATAACGTATAACGTTATGTGGTATTACGATATAACGTATATCGCTGTGTAGCATTACGATATAACATATAACGTTATGTAGTATTACGTTGTAACATATAACGTCATGTAGTATTACGATATAACGTATAACGATATGTAGCATTACCTTATAACGTATAACGCTATGTAGAATTGCGATATAACGTATAACGTTATGTAGCATTACGTTATAACGTATAACGCTATGTAGAATTGCGATATAACGTATAACGTTATGTAGCATTACGATATAACGAATAACGTTATATAGCAATACGATATAACGTATATCGTTATGTAGTAAAACGTTGTCACGTATAACGTCATGTAGTATTACGTTATATCGAAGAATGATATATAGTATTACGATATAACGTTTAACGTTATAAGATATTACGTTATAACGTATAACGTTATATGGTATTACGCTATAACGTATAACGTTATATGGTATTACGATATAACGTATAACGTTATATGGTATTACGATATAACGCATAACGTTATGTGGTATTACGATATAACGTTATGTGGCATTACGATACAACGTATAATGTTATATGGTATTAAGATATAACGCATAACGTTATGTGGTATTACGTTATAGCGAATAACGTTACGTAGGATTAGGTTATAACGTATAACGTTATGTAGCATTACGGTATAACGTATAACGTTATGTAGTATTACGATATAACGTATAATGTTATGTTGCATTACGTTATAACGTATAACGTTATGTAGCTTGACGTTATAACGTATATCGTTATATAGCATTACGTTATAACGTGTGACGTTATGTAGCACTACGATATAACGTATATCGTTATGTAGTATTACGTTGTAACGTATTACTTCATGTAGTATTACGCTGTAACGTATAACGTTATGTAGCATTGTGTTATAACGTATAACGTTCTATGGTATTACGTTATAACGTATAACGTTATGTATCATTACGTTATAACGTATAACGTTATGTGGTATTACGCTATAACGTATAACGTTATGTAGCATTGCGTTACAACGTATATCGTTATGCAGCATTACGATATAACGTATAACGTTTTGTAGTATTACGTTGGAACGTATAACGTTATGTAGCATTACGTTATGACGTATATCGTTATGTAGCATTACGGTATAACGTGTAACGTTATGTGGTAGTACGGTATTACATATAACGTTATA
>NW_025219978.1:1244245-1246021 GCF_014825855.1 Bombus pyrosoma | reverse complement strand
ATTAGCTTATGTCGTATAACATACATAACTATTATATAGTATTACGTTATAACGTATAACGTTATATAGCATTACCTTATAACGTATAACGTTATGTGGTATTACGATATAACATATTACGTTATGTAGTATTACATTATATCTTATAACGTTATATACTATTTGCTTATACCGTATAACGTTATATAGTATCACGTTATAACGTATAACGTTATATACCATTACGTTATAACGTATAACGCTACGTGGTATTACGATATAACGTATTACATTATGTAGTATTACATTATAACGTATAACGTTATATACTATTAGCTTATAACGTATAACGTTATGTAGTATTACGTTATAGCGCATAACGTTATATAGCATTACGTTATAACGTATAACGATATGTGGTATTACGATATAACGTATTACGTTATGTAGTATTACATTATATCTTATAACGTTGTATACTATTAGCTTATAACGTATAACGTTATAAAGTATTACGTTATAACGTATATCGTTATATAGCATTACGTTATAATGTATAAGGTTATGTGGTATTACGATATAACGTATTACGTTATGTAGTATTACATCATAACGTATAACGTTATATACTATTAGCTTACAACGTATAACGCTATGTACTATTACGTTATAACGTATAACGTTATATAGCATTACGTTATAACGTATAACGGTATGTGGTATTACGATATAACTTTTTACGTTATGTAGTATTACATTATAACGTAGAAAGTTATATACTATTAGCTTATAACCTATAACGTTATGTACTATTACGTTATAGCGCATAACGTTATATACCATTACATTATAACGTATAACGTTATGTGGTATTACGATATAACGTATTACGTTATGTAGTATGACATTGTAACGTATGACGTTATATACTATCAGCTTATGACGTATAACACACATAACTATTATATAGTATTACGTTATAACGTATAACGTTATATAGTATTACCTTATAACGTATAACGTTATGTGGTATTACGATAAAACATATTGCGTTATGTAGTATTACATTTAATCTTATAACGTTATATACTATTAGCTTATAACGTATAACATTATATAGTATCTCGTTATAACGTATAACGGTATGTGCTATTACGATATAACGTATTACATTATGTAGTATTACATTATAATTTATATCGTTATATACTATTAGCTTATAACGTATAACGTTATGTAGTAGTACGTTATAGCGCATAACGTTATATAGCATTACGTTATAACGTATAACGTTATGTGGAATTACGATATAACGTATTACGTTATGTAGTATTACATTATATCTTATAACGTTATATACTATTAGCTTATAACGTATAACGTTATAAAGTATTACGTTATAACGTATATCGTTATATTGCATTACGTTATAACGTATAAGGATATGTGGTATTACGATATAACGTATTACGTTATGTAGTATTACATTATAACGTATAACGTTATATACTATTAGCTTACAACGTATAACGCTATGTGCTATTACGTTATAAGGTATAACGTTATATAGCATTACGTTATAACGTATAACGGTATGAGGTATTACGATATAACTTATTACGTTATGTAGTATTACATTATAACGTAGAACGTTATATACTATTAGCTTATAACGTATAACGTTATGTACTATTACGTTATAGCGCATAACGTTATATACCATTACGTTATAACGTATAACGTTATGTGGTATTACGATATAACGTATTACGTTATGTAGTATGACATTGTAACGTA
>NW_025219978.1:1240194-1243745 GCF_014825855.1 Bombus pyrosoma | reverse complement strand
AGCTACATAACGTTATACGTTATAACGTAATGCTACTTAACGTTATACGTTATAACGTAATACTAGATGACGTTATACATTATGACGTAATGCTACATAACGTTATACGTTATATCGTAAAGCTGCATAACGATATACGTTATAACGTAATACTACATAACGTTATACGTTATATCGTAATACTACATAACGTTATACGATATAACGTATTACCATATAACGCTATACGTTATAACGTAAAGCAACATAACGATATACGGTATAACGTAATGCTACATAACGTTATAAGTTATAACGTATTACCATATAACGTTATACGTTATAACGTAAAGCTACATAACGTTATACGTTATAACGTAATGCTACATAACGTTATACGCTATAACGTTATACTACATAACGTTATACGTTATAACGTAATGCTACATAACGTTATACGTTATATCGTAACGCTACATAACGTTATACGTTATATCGTAATGCAACAGAACGTTATACGCTCTAACGTATTTCTACATAACGTTATACGTTATAACGTAATGCTACATAACGTCATACGTTATATCGTAAAGCTGCATAACGATATACGTTATAACGTAATACTACATAACGTTATACGTTATAACGTAAAGCTACATAACGTTATACGTTATAACATAATGCTACATAACGTTATACGTTATAACGTAAAACTACACAACGTTATACGTTACAACGTAATACTACATAACGTTATACGTTATATCGTAACGCTACATAACGTTATACGTAATATCGTAATAATACATAACGTTATACGGTATAACGTTTTACCATATAACGTTATACGATATAACGCAATGCTACGTAACGTTATACGTTATTATGTAATACTACATAACGTTATACATTATAACGTAATGCTACATAACGTTACACGTTATATCGTAAAGCTACATAACGTTATATGTTATATCGTAATGCTACAGAACGTTATACGCTCTAACGTAATTCTACATAACGTTATACGTTATAACGTAATGTTACATAACGTTATACGTTATAACCTAATGCTACATAACGTTATACGTTATAACGTAAAGCTATATAATGTTATACGTTATAACGTAATACTACATAACGTTATACGTTATAACCCAATGCTACATAATGTTATACGTTATAACGTAAAGCAACATAACGATATACGGTATAACGTAATGCTACATAACGTTATAAGTTATAACGTATTACCATATAACGTTATACGTTATAACGTAAAGCTACATAACGTTATACGTTATAACGTAATGCTACATAACGTTATACGCTATAACGTTATACTACATAACGTTATACGTTATAACGTAATGCTACATAACGTTATAAGTTATATCGTAACACTACATATCGTTATACGTTATATCGTAATGCAACAGAACGTTATACGCTCTAACGTATTTCTACATAACGTTATACGTTATAACGTAATGCTACATAACGTTATACGTTATATCGTAAAGCTGCATAACGATATACGTTATAACGTAATACTACATAACGTTATACGTTATAACGTAAAGCTACATAACGTTATACGTTATAACCTAATGCTACATAACGTTATACGTTATAACGTAAAACTACACAACGTTATACGTTACAACGTAATACTACATAACGTTATACGTTATATCGTAACGCTACATAACGTTATACGTAATATCGTAATACTACATAACGTTATACGGTATAACGTTTTACCATATAACGTTATACGATATAACGCAATGCTACGTAACGTTATACGTTATTATGTAATACTACATAACGTTATACATTATAACGTAATGCTACATAACGTTACACGTTATATCGTAAAGCTACATAACGTTATATGTTATATCGTAATGCTACAGAACGTTATACGCTCTAACGTAATTCTACATAACGTTATACGTTATAACGTAATGTTACATAACGTTATACGTTATAACCTAATGCTACATAACGTTATACGTTATAACGTAAAGCTATATAATGTTATACGTTATAACGTAATACTACATAACGTTATACGTTATAACCTAATGCTACATAATGTTATACGTTATAACGTAAAGCTGCATAACGTGACACGCTATAACGTAATACTACATAACTTTATACCGTATATCGTTATGTTGCTTTACGTTATAACGTATAACGTTATATTGAAATATATGGCAGTATAACGTTTTACGTTATAACGTAAAGCAACATAACGATATACAGTATAACGTAATGCTACATAACGTTATACGTTATAACGTATTACCATATAACGTTATACGTTATAACGTGAAGCTACATAACGTTATACATTATATCATAATGCTACATAACGTTATACGCTCTAACGTAATACTACATGACGTTATACGTTATAATGTAATGCTACATAACGTTATACGTTATATCGTAACGCTACAGAACCTTATACGATATAAGGTAATGCTACATAACGTTATACGTTATATCGCAATACTACATAACGTTATGCGATATATCGTAATACTACATAACGTTATACGGTATAACGTAATGCTACATAACGTTATACGTTATAACGTATTACCATATAACGATATACGTTATAACGTAAAGCTACATAACGTTATACGTTATAACGTAATGCTACTTAACGTTATACGTTATATCGTAATACTACATAACGTTATACGTTTTAACGTATTACCATATAACGTTATACGTTATAACGTAAAGCAACATAACGATATACGGTGTAACGTAATGCTACATAACGTTATACGTTATAACGTATTACCATATAACGTTATACGTTATAACGTAAAGCTACATAACGTTATACGTTATAACGTAATGCTACTTAACGTTATACGTTATAACGTAATACTACATGACGTCATACATTATGACGTAATGCTACATAACGTTATACGTTATATCGTAAAGCTGCATAACGATATACGTTATAACGTAATACTACATAACGTTATACGTTATATCGTAATACTACATAACGTTATACGTTTTAACGTATTACCATATAACGTTATACGTTATAACGTAAAGCAACATAACGATATACGTTATAACGTAATGCTACATAACGTTATACGCTATAACGTTATACTACATAACGTTATACGTTATAACGTAATGCTACATAACGTTATACGTTATATCGTAACGCTACATAACGTTATGCGATGTATCGTAATACTACATAACGTTAAACGATATATCGTAATACTACATAACTTTATACGTCATATCGTAAAGCTACATAACGTTATACGTAATATCGTAATACTACAAAACGTTATACGTTATAACGTATTACCATATAACGTTATACGTTATAACGTAAAGCTACATAACGTTATACGTAATATCGTAACACTACATAACGTTATACGGTATAACGTTTTACCATATAACGTTATACGATATAACGTAATACTACATAACGTTATACGTTATATCGTAATGCTACATAACGTTATACGCTCTAACGTAATTCTACATAACGTTATACGTTATAACGT
>NW_025219978.1:1237937-1239694 GCF_014825855.1 Bombus pyrosoma | reverse complement strand
TATAAAGCGTATCGAATTATCGACATATCACCAATAGCAGCGGAGATACCTACAATACGATATTCAAGCCTGAATTAGCAGAACAGTAAGTACATTGGATTTGTCCGGTTTCAGAGATGACATTGCGTAAACAGCAGGATGTGCGCTGCATTTGGCAGCAAATGTGAAGTATAACGCGCATCGAATTATAGACATATCTCGAATCGCAACAAATATACGATCAATTGAATATTGAAGCATGAATATGCAAAAGTGCAAATACTCTGGATTTCGCAGTGCCCAGAGCTGACATAGCGCAAACCTGATGTCGTACTCTGTATGTGGAAGCATATCAGGTGAATAACGCGCATCGAACTATCGAGATATCACCAACAGCAGCGGAGATAAGTACAGATGAATATTCAGGCTTGAATATGTAAAACTGGAAATGCGCAGGAGCTAACCAAGACCAGAGTTGACATAGAGCTAACCAGATGTCGTGCTCTGTGTTTGGCAGCACTTGTGAAGTATCACGCGCATCGAAATACCGACATATCACCAATAGCAGCTGAGAAATTTCCAATTGAATTTTGAAGCCCGAATATGCAAACCTACAACTTCGCATGATTGGGCAGTACCTCGACATGACGTAGCGCAAACCAGATGTCGTGCTCTGTATTTGTTAGCATATGAGCTGTATAACGCGCATCGAATTATCGACATATCACCAATAGCAGCGGAGATACGTTCAGATGAATATTCATGCTTGAATATGCAAAAATGGAAATACGCTGGTCTTGACCTAGACCAGAGTTAGCATACCGCAAGCCAGATGTTGCTCCACGTATTTGGCAGCATAAGTGGAGTATAAAGCGCATCGAATTATCCGCATGTCACCAATATCAGCGGGGTTACGTTCAGATGAATATTCAAGCTTGAATATGCAAAACTGGAACTTCGCTGGTCTTGACCTAGACCAGACTTGACGTAGCGAAATCCGAATGTCGTGCTATCTATTTGGCAGCATATGTGGTGTATAACGTGCACCGAATTATCGACATGTCACCAGAAGCAGCGGAGATACTTTCAGATGATTATTCAAGCTTGATAATGCAAAACTGGAAATACGCTGGTCTTGACCTAGACCAGAGTTAACAGAGTGCAAACCGGATGTCGTGCTCTGTATTTGGCAGCAAATGTGGAGTATATGGCACCTCGATTTGTCGGCAAATGTAAAATAGCAGCGGTAATACGTTCAATTGAATATTAAAGCTTGAATATGCTTAAATGTAATTGCATTGGATTTGTCCAGTACCAGAGTTTTCACAGCGTTACCAAGAGGATGTGCGCTGTACTTTGCAGCAAATGTGACGTATAAGGCACATCGAATTGTCGATATATCACCAATAGCGGCGAAGATACCGTGATTTGAAAATAGAATTTGAAAATTCAATCTGGAATATGCAACGCTGTGACTACGCTGGTCTTTACGTAGACCAGAGATGACGTGACGGAAACCGATTGTTGTGCACTGTATTTGACACCAAATGTGTAATGTAAAGCGTATCGAACTTTCGATATATCACCAATAGCAGCGGAGATACCTTCAATAGAATATTCAATCCTGAATTAGCAGAACAGTAAGTACATCAGATTTGACCGGTTTCAGAGATGACATAGCGTAAACAGCAGGATGTGCGCTGTATTTGGCAGCCTATGTGGTGTATAACGCGCATTGGATTGTCGACATATCACCAATAACAGCGTAGATATGTTCA
>NW_025219978.1:1235681-1237437 GCF_014825855.1 Bombus pyrosoma | reverse complement strand
ATATAACGTATGACGTTATGTAGTATAACGATATAACGTATAACTTTATATGGTAATACGATATAACGTATAACGTTATATGGTATTTCAATATAACCTATAACGTTATGTAGTATTACGGTATAACGTATGACGTTATGTACTATTAAGATATGACGTATAACGTTATACGAAATTACGATATAACGTATAACGTTATCCTAGTATTACGATATAACGTATAACGTTATACGGTATTACGATATAACTTATAACGTTATATGGTATTACTGTAATACGTATAACGTTATGTAGTATAACGATATATCGTATAACGTTATGCTAGTATTACGATATAACGTATGACGTTATACGGTATTACGATATAACGTATATCGTATTGTAGTATTACGATATAACGTATAACGTTCTGTGGTATTAAGATATAACGTATAACCTTATACGGTATTACGATATAACGTGTAACATTATTTGGTATTACGATATAACGTATAACGTTATGTAGTATAACGATATAACGTATAACGTTATATGTTATTACATAATATGGTATAACGATATATGGTATTACGATATAACGTATCACGTTACGTAGTATTACGACATAACCTATAACGATATGTAGTTCTACGATATAACGTATAACGTTATATGGTACAACGTTATAACGTTCAAAGTTATGTAATATTAGGATATAACGTATAACGTAATATGGTATTACGATATAACGTATATCGTTATGTTTTATTACGATATAACGTATAACGTTACATGGTATTACGACACTACGTATAACGTTATGTAATATTACGGTATTACGTATAACGGTGTACGGTATTAAGATATATCGCATAACGCTATGTAGTGTCACGATATAACGTATAACGTTATGTGGTATTAGGATATAACGTATAACGTTATACGGTATTACGATATAACGTATAACGTTATATGGTGTTACTATAATACGTATAACGTTATGTAGTATAACGATATATCGTATAACGTTATGCTAGTATTACGATATAACGTATAACGTTATACGGTATTACGATATAACGTATATCGTATTGTAGTATTTCGATATAACGTATAACGTTATATGGTATTACTATAATACGTATAACGATATATCGTATAACGTTATGCTAGTATTACGATATAACGTATGACGTTATACGGTATTACGATATAACGTATATCGTATTGTAGTATTACGATATAACGTATAACGTTCTGTGGTATTAAGATATAACGTATAACCTTATACGGTATTACGATATAACGTATAACATTATATGGTATTACGATATAACGTATAACGTTATGTAGTATAACGATATAACGTATAACGTTATATGTTATTACATAATATGGTATAACGATATATGGAATTACGATATAACGTATCACGTTACGTAGTATTACGACATAACCTATAACGATATGTAGTACTACGATATAACATATAACGTTATATGGTATAACGTTATAACGTTTAAAGTTATGTAGTATTAGGATATAACGTATAACGTAATATGGTATTACGATATAACGTATATCGTTATGTTTTATTACGATATAACGTATAACGTTATATGGTATTACGATATAACGTATAACGTTATGTAGTATAACGATATAACGTATAACGTTATATGGTATTACATAATATGGTATAACGATATATGGTATTACGATATAACGTATCACGTTATAAGGCATTACGTTACAACGTATAACGTTATGTAGCATT
>NW_025219978.1:1233473-1235181 GCF_014825855.1 Bombus pyrosoma | reverse complement strand
AACGTTATGTAGTATAACGGTATAACGTATAACGTTGTGTAGCAGTAGGTTATAACGTATAACGTTATGTACTATTGTGTTATAATGTATAACGTAATGTACTATTATGTTATAACGTATAACGTTATGTAGTACTACGATATAATGTATAACGTTATGTACTATTATGTTATAACGTATAACGTTATGTAGTATCACGATATAACGTATAACGTTATGTAGCAGTAGGTTATAACGTATAATGTTATGTACTATTGTGTTATAACGTATAACGTAATGTACTATTATGTTATAACGTATAACGTTATGTAGTATCACGATATAACGTATAACGATATTTAGCATTAGGTTATAACGCATAACGTTGTGTACTATCATGTTATAACGTATAACGATATGTAGCTTTACGTTATAACGTATAACGTTGTGTACTATTATGTTATAACGTATAACGTGATGTAGCATTAGGTTATAACGTATAACGTTATGTACTATTGTGTTATAACGTATAATGTTATGTTCTATTACGTTATAGCGTATAATGTTACGTAGTATAACGATATAACGTATAACGTTATATAGTATAACGATGTTACGTATAACGTTATGTAGTATTACGATATAACGTATAACGTTATGTAGCATTAGGTTATAACGTATAAGGATATGTACTACTATGTTATAACGTATAACGTTATGTACTATTGCATTATAACATATAACGTTACGCAGTATAACGATAAAACGCATAACGTTATATAGTATAACGATATAAAGTATAACGTTATGTAGTATTACGATATAACGTATAACGTTATGTAGCCTTAGGTTATAACGTATAACGATATGTACTATTATGTTATAACGTATAACGTTATGTACTATTGCATTATAACATATAACGTTACGTAGTATAACGATAAAACGTATAACGTTATATAGTATAACGATATAACGTATAACGTTATGTAGTATTACGATATAACGTATAACGTTATGTCGCATTATGTTATAACGTATAACGTTATATTATAAGACTTTATAACGTTTAACGTTATGTAGTATAACGTTGTAACGTATGACATAATGTAGTATTACTGTATAACGTATGACGTTATGTGGCGTTACGATATTTCGTATAACGTTATGTAGTATTACGATATAACGTATAACGTTATGTAGCATTAGGTTATAACGTATAAGGTTATCTACTATTATGTTATAACGTATAACGTTATGTAGTATTACGATATAACGTATACCGTTATGTAGCATTAGGTTATAACGTATAACGTTGTGTACTATTATATTATAACCTATAAGGTTATGTACTATTACGTTGTAGCGTATAATGTTATGTAGTATAACGATAAGACGTATAACGCTATATAGTATAACGATATAACGTGTAACGTTATGTAGTATTACGATGTAACGTATAACGTTGTGTAGCAGTAGGTTATAACGTATAACGTTATGCACTATTGTGTTATAATGTATAACGTAATGTACTATTATGTTATAACGTATAACGTTAGGTAGTACTACGATATAATGTATAACGTTATGTACTATTATGTTATAACGTATAACGTTATGTAGTATCACGATATAACGTATAACGTTATGTAGCAGTAGGTTATAACGTATAACGTTATGTGCTATTGTGTTATAACGTATAACGTAATGTACTATTATGTTATAACGT
>NW_025219978.1:1231286-1232973 GCF_014825855.1 Bombus pyrosoma | reverse complement strand
TATTACGATATAACATATAACGTTGTATAGTACTACGTTATGACGTAAGACGTTGTATAGTATTACGTTGTGACGTATAACGTTGTGCAGTATTATGATATAACGTATAACGTTATATGTTACTACGATACAGCATATAGTGTTATACGGTATTACGATATAACATATAACGTTGTATAGTACTACGTTATGACGTATGACGTTGTATAGTATTGCGTTACGACGTATAACGTTGTGCAGTATTATGATATAACGTATAACGTTATATGTTACTACGATACAGCATATAGTGTTATACGGTATTACGATATAACATATAACGTTGTATAGTACTACGTTATGACGTATAACGTTGTATAGTATTACGTTATGACGCATAACGTTGTGTAGTATTATGATATAACGTATAACGTTGTATAGTACTACGTTATGACGTATAACGTTGTATAGTAATACGTTTTGACGTATAACGTTTTATAGTATTACGTTATAGCGTATAACGTTATATGGTATTACGATATAACATATAACGTTATATGTTACTACGATATAGCGTATAACGCTATACGGTATTACGATATAACATATAACGTTGTATAGTACTACGTTATAACGTACAACATTATGTAGTATTACGTTATAACGTATAACGTTGTGTGGTATTACGATATAACGCATAACGTTATATGTTACTACGGTACAGCATATAGTGTTATACGGTATTACGATATAACATATAACGTTGTATAGTACTACGTCATGACTTATAACGTTATATATACTACGTTATGATGTATAACGTTCTGCAGTATGATGATATAAAGTATAACGTTATATGCTACTACGATATAGCGTATAACGTTATACGGTATCACGGTATAACATATAAAGTTATATAGTACTACGCTATGACGTATAACGTTGTATAATATTACGTTATGACGTACAGCGTTGTGTAGTATTATGATATAACGTAAAGCGTTATATGCTATTACGATATTGCGTATAACGTTATACGGTATTACGATATTACATATAACGTTATATAGTACTAGGTTATGACGTATAACGTTGTATAGTATTACGTTGTAGCGTATAACGTTATATGGTATTACGATATAACGTATAACGTTATATAGTACTCCGTTATGACGTAATACGTTGTATAGTACTACGTTATGACGTATAAAGTTGTGCAGTATTATGATATGACGTATAACGTTTTATAGTATTACGTTATAGCGTATAACGTTATATGGTATTACGATATAATATATAACGTTATATGTTACTACGATATAGCGTATAACGTTATACGGTATTACGATATAACATGTAACGTTATATAGTACTAGGTTATGACGTATTGCGTTGTATAGTATTACGGTGTAATGTAGAACGATATATAGTATTACGTTGTAACGTATAACATTATATAGTAATACGTTATGACGCATAACGTCGTGTAGTATTTTGATATAACGTGTGACGTTGTGTAGTATTATGATATAACGTATAACGTTATATGCTGTTACGATATAGCGTATAACGTTATACGGTATTACGATATAACATATAACGTTATATAGTACAACGTTATGACGTATAACGTTGTACAGTATTACGTTATAGCATATAACGTTATATGGTATTACGATATAACATATAACGTTATATGGTATTACGA
>NW_025219978.1:1229106-1230786 GCF_014825855.1 Bombus pyrosoma | reverse complement strand
AACGTTATACGCTATAACGTATCACTATATATCGTTATACGTTATAACGTAGTACTATACAACTTTACACCTTATAACGATATGCTACATAACTTTATACGTTATAACATAATACTACATAACGTTATACGTTATAACGTAATAACACATATCGTTATACGTTAAGGCGTAATACTATATAACGTTATACGGTGTAACGTAACACTATATAACATTATATGTTATAACGTAATACTAACTAACATTATACGTTTTATCATTATACTACATAACGTTATACGTTATAACGTAACACTATACCACTTTATACCTTGTAACGATATACTACATGACGTTATACGTTATACCGTAATGCTGTATATCGTTATACGTTGTAACGTAACACTACATAACGTTATACGTTTTAACGTAATACTACATAACGATATACGTTGTAACGTAACACTATATAACGCTCTACATTATTACAAAATACTACATAACGTTATACGTTATAACCTAATAATACATTACCTTATACGTTATAACGTAATACTACATAACGTTATACGTTATCACGTAATATTGCATAACCTTATACGTTATAACGTAATACTACATAACGATATACGTTGTAACGTAACACTATATAACGTTCTACGTTATAACATAATACTACATAACGTTATACGTTATAACGTAATAATACATTACCTTATACGTTATAACGTAATACTACATAACGTTATACGTTATAAACTAATAATACATTACCTTATACGTTATAACGTAATACTACATATCGTTATACGTTATCACGTAATATTACATAACCTTATACGTTATAACGTAATACTACATAACGTTATACGTTATAACGTAACACTATATAACGTTCTACGTTATAACGTAATACTACATAACGTTATACGGTATAACGTAACACTATATAACGTTCTATGTTATAGCATAATACTACATAAAGTTATACGCTATAACGTATCACTATATATCGTTATACGTTATAACGTAGTACTATACAACTTTATACCTTATAACGATATGCTACATAACTTTATACGTTATAACGTAATACTACATAACGATATACGTTGTAACGTAACACTATATAACGTTCTACGTTATAACATAATACTACATAACGTTATACGTTTTAACGTAATACTACATAACGATATACGTTGTAACGTAACACTATATAACGTTATATGATATAACGTAATACTACCTAACATTATACGTTATATCATTATACTACATAACGTTATACGTTATAACGTAATACTACAAAGCGTTATACGTTACAACGTGATACTATATAACTTTATACCTTATAACGATATACTACATAACTTTATACGTTATAACGTAATACTACATAACTTTATACGTTATAACGTAACACTACATAACGTTCTACGTTATAACATAGTACTACATAACGTTATACGTTATAACGTATCGCTATATAACATTATACCTTATAACGTAGTACTATACAACTTTATACCTTACAACGATATGCTACATAACTTTATACGTTATAACGTAATACTACATAACGTTATACGTTATAACGTAATAATATATAACGTTATACGTTATAGCGTAATACTACATAACGTTATACGTTATAACGTAATACTATATAGCGTTATACGTTGTAACGTAATGCTATAC
>NW_025219978.1:1226934-1228606 GCF_014825855.1 Bombus pyrosoma | reverse complement strand
ATATCATAATGCTACATTACGTTATACGTTATAACGTAATACTATATAACGTTATACGTTATTACGTAGTGCTATGTAACGTTATACGTTATATCATAATGCTACATAACGTTATACGATATACCGTAATGCTACATAATGTTATACGTTATAACGTAATACTATATAACGCTATACGTTATAACGTAATGCTATACAACGTGATACGTTATATCCTAATGCTACATAATGTTATACGTTATACCGTAATGCTACATAACGTTATACGTTATAACGTAATACTATATAACGTTATTAGTTATAACGTAATACTAAACAACGTTATACGTTATAACGTAATACTATATAACGTTACACGTTATAACGTAATGCTACATAACGTTATACGTTATAACGTAATGCTACATAACGTTATACGTTATACCGTACTGCTACATAACGTTATTAGTTATAACGTAATACTACATAACCTTATACGTTATAACGTAATACTATATAACGTTACACCTTATAACGGAATGCTACATAACGTTATACGTTATACCGTAATGCTACATAACGTTATACGTTATAACGTAATACTAAATAACGTTATACGTTATAACGTAATACTATATAACGTGTAACGTTATAACGTACTGCTATGTAACGTTATACGTTATATCACAATGCTACATAACGTTATACGCTATACCGTAATGCTACATAACGTTATTTGTTATAACGTAATGCTATATAACGTTACACGTTATATCATAGTGCTGCGTAACGTTATACGTTATACCGTAAAGCTACATAACGTTATACGTTATAACGTTCTGCTATGTAACGTTATACGTTAAATCATAATGCTACATAACGTTATACGTTATATCGTAATGCTACATAGCGTTATTAGTTATATCGTAATACTACATAACGTTATACGTTATAACGTAATACTATATAACGTTATACGTTATACCGTAATGCTACATAACGTTATACGTTATAACGTACTGCTATGTAACGTTATACGTTATATCATAATGCTACATAACGTTATACGTTATACCGTAATGCTACATATCCTTATTCGTTATAACGTAATACTACATAACGTTATACGTTATAACGTAATACTATATAACGTTACACGTTATAACGCAATGCCACCTAACGTTATACGTTATAAGGTAATTCTATGTAACGTTATACGTTATATCATAATGCTACATGACGTTATACGTTATAACGTAATGCTATATAACGTTACACGTTATAACGTAATACTGTATAACGTTATACGTTATAAAGTAATGCTATTGTAACGTTATACGCTATAACGTACTGCTATGTAAAGTTATACGTTATATCATAATGCTACATAACGTTATACGTTATACCGTAATGCTACATAACGTTATACGTTATAACGTAATACTATATAACGTTATACGTTATAACGTAATGCTATATAACGTGATACGTTACATCCTAATGCTAGATAATGTTATACGTTATACCGTAATGCTACATAACGTTATACGTTATAACGTAATACTATATAACGTTGCACGTTATAACGTAATACTATATAACGTTATACGTTATAACGTAATGCTATATAACGTTATACGTTATATCATAATGCTACATAACGTTATACGTTATACCGTAATGCTACATAACG
>NW_025219978.1:1224771-1226434 GCF_014825855.1 Bombus pyrosoma | reverse complement strand
ACGTATAACGTTATGTACTATTATGTTATAACGTATAACGTTATGTAGTATCACGATATAACGTATAACGTTATGTAGCAGTAGGTTATAACGTATAACGTTATGTACTATTGTGTTATAACGTATAACGTTATGTACTATTATGTTATAACGTATAACGTTATGTAGTATTACGATATAACGTGTAACGTTATGTTGCCTTAGGTTATAACGTATAACGTTTTGTACTATTATGTTATAACGTATAACGTTATGTAGTACTACGATATAACGTATAACGTTATGTACTATTATGTTATAACGTATAACGTTATGTAGTATCACGATATAACGTATAACGTTATGTAGCAGTAGGTTATAACGTATAACGTTATGTACTATTATGTTATAACGTATAACGTTATGTAGTATCACGATATAACGTATAACGTTATGTAGCAGTAGGTTATAACGTATAACGTTATGTACTATTGTGTTATAACGTATAACGTTATGTAGTATCACGATATAACGTATAACGTTATGTAGCAGTAGGTTATAACGTATAACGTTATGTACTATTGTGTTATAACGTATAACGTAATGTACTATTATGTTATAACGTATAACGTTATGTAGTACTACGATATAACGTATAACGTTATGTAGTGTTATGTTATAACGTATAGCATTATGTAGTATCACGATATAACGTATAACGTTATGTAGCATTAGGTTATAACGTATAACGTTGTGTACTATTGTGTTATAACGCATAACGTAATGTACTATTATGTTATAACGTATAACGTTATGTAGTACTACGATATAACGTATAACGTTATGTACTAGTATGTTATAACGTATAACGTTATGTAGTATCACGATATAACGTATAACGTTCTGTAGCAGTAGGTTATAACGTATAACACTATGTACTATTGTGTTATAACGTATAACGTTATGTACTATTATGTTATAACGTATAACGTTATGTAGTATCACGATATAACGTAAAACGTTATGTAGCAGTAGGTTATAACGTATAACGTTATGTACTATTGTGTTATAACGTATAACGTAATGTACTATTATGTTATAACGTATAACGTTATGTAGTATTACGATATAACGTGTAACGTTATGTTGCATTAGGTTATAACGTATAACGTTGTGTACTATTATGTTATAACGTATAACGTTATGTAGCATTACGTTGTAACGTATAACGTTATGTACTATTGTGTTATAACGTATAACGTTATGTAGTATTACGGTATAACGTATAACGTTGTGTAGAATTAGGTTATAACGTATAACGTTATGTACTATTATGTTATAACGTATAACGTTATGTAGCAATAGGTTATAACGTGTAACGATGTGTACTATTATGTTATAACGTATAACGCTATGTACTATTGCATTATAACATATAACGTTACGTAGTATAACGATAAAACGTATAACGTTATATAGTATAAAGATATGACGTATAACGTTATGTAGTATTACGATATAACGTATAACGTTATGCAGCATTACGTTATAACGTATAACGTTATGCACTATTGTGTTATAACGTATAAGGTTATGTACTATTACGTTATAGCGTATAATGTTATGTAGTATAACGATATAACGTATAACGTTATATAGTATAACGATATAACGTATAACGTTA
>NW_025219978.1:1222619-1224271 GCF_014825855.1 Bombus pyrosoma | reverse complement strand
CGATATATGGTAATGCGATATAACGTATAACGATATGTTGTATTACGATATAAGGTATAACGTTATGTAGTTTTACGTTATAACGTATAACGATATGTACTGTTACGTTATAACGAATAACGTTATGTAGTATTACGTTATAGCGTATAACGTTATATAGTATTACGATATGACGTATAACGTTATGTACTGTTACGTTGTAACGTATAGCGATATGTAGCATTACGATATAACGTATAACGTTATGTAGCATTACGATATAACGTATAACGTTATGTAGTACTACGTTACAACGTATAACGTTATATAGTATTACGATATAACGTATAGCGACATGTAGTATTACGATATAACGTATAGCGACATGTAGTATTACGATATAACGTATAACGTTATGTAGCATTACGATATAACGTATAACGTTATGTAGCATTACGATATAACGTATAACGTTATATGGTATTACGATATAACGTATAGCGACATGTAGTATTACGATATAACGTATAGCGACATGTAGTATTACGATATAACGTATAACGTTATGTAGCATTACGATATAACGTATAACGCTATGTAGTACTACGTTACAACGTGAAACGTTATATTGTATTACGATATAACGTATAACGTTATGTAGCATTACGATAAAACGTATAACGTTATGTAGTATTACGTTATAGCGTATAACGTTATATAGTATTACGATATGACGTATAACGTTATATGGTATTACGATATAACGTATAACGTTATGTAGCATTACGATATACCGTATAACGTTATATAGTATTACGTTATAACGTATAACGTAATGTAGTATTAGCATATAACGTATAACGTAATGTAGTATTAGGATACAACGTACAACGTTATGTGGTGTTACGATATAACGAATAACGGTATGTAGTATTACCGTATAACATATAACGTTATGTAGCATTACGATATAACGTATAAAGTTATGTAGCATTATGTTATAGCGTATAACGATATGTCGTATTACGATATAATGTATAACGTCATGTACTATTACGACATAACGTACAACGTTATGTGGTGTTACGATATAACGTATAACGTTATGTAGTACTACGTTACAACGTATAACGTTATGTAGCATTACGATATAACGTATAACGTTATGCAGTACTACGTTACAACGTGAAACGTTATATTGTATTACGATATAACGTATAACGTTATGTAGCATTACGATAAAACGTATCACGTGATGTAGTATTACGTTATAGAGTATAACGTTATATAGTATTACGATATGACGTATAACGTTATATGGTATTACGATATAACGTATAACGTTATATGGTAATACGATATAACGTATAACGATATGTAGTATTACGATATATCGTATAACGTTATGTAGCATTACGATATAACGTATAACGTTATGTAGTACTACGTTACAACGTATAACGTTATATAGTAGTACGATATAACGTGTATCGATATGTAGTGTTACGTTATAACGTCTAACTATATATGGTAATGCGATATAACGTATATCGATATGTAGTGTTACGTTATAACGTATAACGATATATGGTACTACGATATAACGTATAACGATATGTTGTATTACGATATAAGGTATAAAGTTATGTAGTGTTACGTTATAACGAATAACG
>NW_025219978.1:1220478-1222119 GCF_014825855.1 Bombus pyrosoma | reverse complement strand
ACATATAACGTTATATAGCATTACGTTATAACGTATAACGTTATGTCTTATTACGTTCTATCGTATAACGTTATGTCGCATTACGTTATAACGTATAACGTTATATAGCATTACGATATAACGTATAACGTTATATAGC
The DNA here is from genome assembly GCF_014825855.1 of Bombus pyrosoma. Taxonomy (NCBI): domain Eukaryota; kingdom Metazoa; phylum Arthropoda; class Insecta; order Hymenoptera; family Apidae; genus Bombus; species Bombus pyrosoma. The sequence goes on along the minus strand of NW_025219978.1, from coordinate 1,221,980 downwards.
ATTACGTTATAACGTATAACGTTATATAGTATTACGTTATAACGTATGACGTTATGTAGTGTTACGTTATAACGTATAACGTTATGTAGTATTACATCATGACGTGTATCGTTATGTAGCATTACGATATAACGTATGACGTTACGTAGTATTACGTTATAACGTATAACGTTATATAGTTTTACGTTATAACGTATAACGTTATGTAGCATTACGATATAACGTATAACGTTATGTAGCATTACGATATAACATATAACGTTATATAGCATTACGTTGTAACGTATAACGTTATATAGTATTACGTTATAACGTATGACGTTATGTAGCATCACGATATAACGTATAACGTTATTTATTCTTGCGTTGTAACGTATATCGTTAGATAGTATTACGTTATATCGTATAACGTTATGCAGCATTGCGATATAACATATAACGTTATATAGTATTACGTTATAACGTATAATGTTATGTAGCATCACGTTATAACGTATAACCTCATATAGTATTACGTTATAACGTATAACATTATGTAATATAACGTTATAACGTGTAACGTTATGTACTATTACGGTATAACGTATAACGTTATGTGGCATTACGATATAGCGTATAACGTTATACAGTGTTACGCTATAGCGTATAACGTTATGTGGTATTACGTTCTATCGTATAACGTTATGTAGTATTACGATATAACGTATAACGTTATGTAATATTACGTTATAACGTGTAACGTTTTGTAGTATTACGGTATAACGTATAACGTTATGTAGCATTACGATATAACATATAATGTTATATAGCCTAACGTTATTACGTATAACGTTATATAGTATTACGTTATAACGTATAACGTTATGTAGCATGACGATATAACGTATAACGTTATACAGTGTTACGTTATAGCGTATAACGTTATGTGGTATTACGTTCTATCGTATAACGTTATGTAGTATTACGTTATAACGTATAACGTTATGTAATATTACGTTAGAACGTACAACGTTTTATAGTAATACGATATGATGTATAACGTTATATATTATTACTTTATAACGTATAACGTTATATAGTATTACGTTATAACGTATGATGTTATGTGGGGCTACGATATAACGTATAACGTCATATAGTATTACGTTATATCGAATCGCATTATATAGTATTATGTTACAACGTATAACGTCATGAAGTATTACGTTATAACGTATGACGTTATATTGTATTACGTTAGAACGTATAACGTTTTATGGTATTACGTTATATCGATTAGGATTACGCAGTATTACGTGATAGTGTATAACGTCATATAGTATAACGTTATATCGAATCGCATTATATTGTATTACGTTACAACGTATAACGTTATGTAGTATTACGTTATAACGTATGACGTTATATTGTATTACGTTAGAACGTATAACGTTTTATGGTATTACGTTATATCGATTAGGATTATCCAGTATTACGTGATAGCGTATAACGTCATATAGTAT
>NW_025219978.1:1218344-1219978 GCF_014825855.1 Bombus pyrosoma | reverse complement strand
AGTATTACGTTATAACGTATAACGTTATGTGGTATTACGATATGACGTATAACGATATATGGTATTACGCTATTTAGTTTAACGTTATATAGTATTATGTTATATTGTATAACGCTACGTGGTCTTACGATATAACGTATAACGATATGTAGTATTACGATATAACGTATAACGTTATGTAGTATTACGTAACAACGTATAACGCTATATAGTATTACGATATAACGTATAACGTTATGTAACATTACGATATAACGTATAACGTTAGCCAGTGTTTCGTTATAACGTATAACGTTATACACTATTACGATATAACATATAACGTTATGCAGCATTACGTTATAGCGTGTAACGTTATGTAGTATTGCGTTATAACGTATAACGATATATAGTATTACGATTTAACGTATAACGATATATAGCATTACGATATAACGTATAACGTTATATGGTACTACGATATAACGTATAACGATATGTGGTATTACGATATAACGTATAACGTTATGAAGTATTACGTTATAACGTATAACGCTATATAGTATTACGATATAACGTATAACGTTATGTAACATTACGATGTAACGGATAACGTTATGCAGTGTTTCGTTATAACGTATAACGTTATACACTATTACGATATAACATATAACGTTATGTAGCATTACGTTATAGCGTGTAACGTTATGTAGTATTACGTTATATCGTATAACGATATATAGTATTACGATATAACGTATAACGTTATACGGTATTACGATATAACGTATAACGTTATACGGTATTACGATATAACGTATAACGATATGTAGTAATACGATATAACGTATAACGTTATGTAGTATTACATTAGAGCGTATAACGTTATGTAGCATTACGGTATAGCGTATAACGTTATAGAGTATTACGTAATAACGTATAACGTTATGTGGTGTTACGATGTAACGTATAACGCTATATAGTATTACAATATAACGCATAACGTTATGTAGCATTACGATATAACGTATAACTTTATGACGCATTACTTTATAGCGTATAACGTTATGTAGCATTACGATATAACGAATCACGGTATGTAGCATTACGGTATAGCGTATAACGTTATGCAGTGCTTCGTTATAACGTATAACGTTATATAGTATTACGATATAACATATAACGTTATGTAGCATTACGTTATAGCGTGTAACGTTATGTAGTATTACGTTATAACGTATAACGATATGTAGTATTACGATTTAACGTATAACGATATATAGTATTACGATATAACGTATAACGTTATATGGTATTACGATATAACGTATAACCATATGTAGTATTACGATATAACGTATAACGTTATGTAGTATTACGTAACAACGTATAACGCTATATAGTATTACGATATAACGTATAACGGTATGCGGTATTACGATATAACGTATAACGATATGTAGCATTACGATATAACGAATCACGTTATGTAGCATTACGATATAACGTATAACGTTATGCAGTATTACGATATAACGTATAACGTTATGCAGTGTTACGTTATAACGTATAACGATATATAGTCTTACGATATAACGTATAACGTTATACGGTATTACGATAAAACGTATAACGTTATGTAGCATTACGTTATA
>NW_025219978.1:1216215-1217844 GCF_014825855.1 Bombus pyrosoma | reverse complement strand
CCGCTGTTATTGGTGATATCTCGATAGATCGATGCGCGTTATTCACCTGATATGCTGCCAAATACAGAGCTCGGCATCCGGTTTGCGCAATGTCACTTCTGAGCTCTGCAAAATTCTTCGTAGTTGCACATAGGCATATTCATGCTTCGATATTCAACTGATTGTGTATTTGTTGCGATTCGAGATACGTCTATAATTCAATGCGCGTTATACTCCACATATATTGCCAATACAGTGCACGACATTCGGTTTGCGCTACGTCAACTCTGGTATGGTTTAAGACCAGCGGATTACCAGTTTTCCATATTCAAGCTTGAATATTCATCTGGACGTACCTAAGCTACTATTGGTGATATGTCGACAATACAACGCGCATTATAGGCCACATTTGCCGCCAAATATAGGGCACAACATCCGGTCAGTGTCATGACAAATTTGGTCTAGGTCAAATCCAGAGGATTTGCAGATTTGCATATTCATGCTACAGTATTCAATTAATCATGTATCCCCTGCTATTGGAGATATGTTGGCATTTCGATGAGCGTGATACTTCACAAATGCTGCCAAATACAGAGCACGACATCCGGTATGAGCTACGTCAACTCTGGTCTAGGTTAAGACCAGCGTATTTGTAGCTTTGCATATTCAGACTTCAATATTCATTTGAACGTATCTCAGCTGCTTTTGGAGATATGTCGATAATTTGCCGCGATTGCCACTCCAGACTTGCTGCGAAATACGTGGAACGACATCCTGTTTGCTCTGCGTCAACTCTGGGCAAGGTCAATACCAGCGTGGTTACAGTTTTGCATATTCAAACATGAATATTTATCTGAACGTATCTCACCTGCTATTCGAGATATGTCTAGAATTCTGAGAGTGTTATACTCCACATATGCTGCGAAATACATGGAACGACATCTTGCTTTTGCTACGTCAACTCTGTCCTAGGTCAAGACCAGCGTATTTCCTGTTTTGCATATTCAACCATGAATATTCATCTGAACGTATCTCCGTTGCTATCCGAGATATGCCTACAACCCTGTGCGCGTTATATTCCATATATGCTGCGAAATACGTGGAACGACATCCGATTTGCGCTATGTCAACTCTAGTCTAGGTCTAGACTAGCTTAAATTCAGTTTTGCACATTCAAGCATGAATATTCATCTGAACATATCTCCGATGCTATCCGAGATATGTCTTCGACTCTGTGCGCGTTATATTCCATATATGCTACGAAATACGTGGAACCACATCCGATTTGCGCTATGTCAACTCTGGTCTAGGTTAATGCTGGCGTATTTTCAGTTTTGCATATTTAAGTATGAATATTCATCTGAACGTATCTCCGCTGCTATTATTGTTATGTTGATAATTCGATGCGATTTTCACTCCCGAAATGCTGCTAAATATGTGGAACGATATCTTTGTTTTCGCTACGTCAACTCTGTCCTAGGTTAAGAAGAGCGAATTTCCAGTATTGCATATTCAAGTATAAATATTCATCTGAACGTATCTCCGCTGCTTTTATTGTTATGTTCATAATTCGATGCGATTTTCACTCCCGACATGCTGCTAAATATGTGGAACGACATCTTGTTTTCGCTACTTCAACTCGATCCTAGG
>NW_025219978.1:1214116-1215715 GCF_014825855.1 Bombus pyrosoma | reverse complement strand
ATTACGTTATAACGTATAACGTTATGTAGATATATGTTATAACGTATAGCATTATGTAGTATTACGTTATAACATATAACGGTATGTAGTATTACGATATAACGTATAACGTTATGTAGCATTACGTTATAACGTATAACGTTATATAGTATTACGTTATAACGTATAACGTTATGTAGCATTACGTTATAACGTATAAAGGTATATAGTATTACGTTATATCGTATAACGTTATGTAGTATTACGTTATAACATATAACGGTATGTAGTATTACGATATAACGTATAACGTTATGTAGCATTACGTTATAACGTATAACGTTATATAGTATTACGTTATAACGTATAACGTTATGTAGCATTACGTTATAACGTATAACGTTATATAGTATTACGTTATAACGTATAACGTTATATTGTATTAGGATGTAACGTATAACGTTATGTAGCATTACGTTATAACGTATATCGCTATGTACATATATGTTATAACGTAAAACCTTATGTAGCATTACGTTGTAACGTATAACGTTATGTAGAATATGTTATAACGTATATCGTTATGTAGCATTACGTTATAACGTATAACGCTATGTAGATAGATGTTATAACGAAAAACGCTATGTAGGTAGATGTTATAACGTATAACGATATGTAGCATTACCTTATAACGTATAACGTTATGTGGATATATGTTATAACGTATAACGTTATGTAGTATTACGATATAACGTATAACGTCATGTAGTATTACGTTATGACATATAACGTTATGTAGCATTACGTTGTAACGTATATCGTTATGTAGAATATGTCATAACGTATAACGTTATGTAGTATTACGTTATAACATATAACGGTATGTAGTATTACGATATAACGTATAACGTTATGTAGCATTACGTTATAACGTATAACGTTATATAGTATTACGTTATAACGTATAACGTTATGTAGCATTACGTTGTAACGTATATCGTTATGTAGAATATGTTATAACGTATAACGTTATGTAGTATTACGTTATAACATATAACGGTATGTAGTATTACGTTTTAACGCATAACGTTATGTAGCATTACGTCATAACGAAAAACGTTATATAGTATTACGTTATAACGTATAACATTATGTGGCATTACGTTATAACGTATAACGTTATATAGTATTACGTTATAACGTATAACGTTATGTAGCATTACGTTATAACGTATAACGCTATGTGTATTTATGTTATAACGTATAACGTTATGTAGCATTACGTTATAACATATAACGGTGTGTAGTATTACGATATAACGTATAACGTTATGTAGCATTACGTTATAACGTATAACGTTATATGGTATTAGGATGTAACGTATAACGTTATGTAGCATTACGTTATAATGTATATCGCTATGTACATATATGTTATAACGTATAACGTTATGTAGCATTACGTTGTAACGTATAACGTTATGTAGAATATGTTATAACGTATAACGTTATGTAGCATTACGTTATAACGTATAACGCTATGTAGATAGATGTTATAACGTATAACGCTATGTAGGTAGATGTTATAACGTATAACGTTATGTAGTATTACGGTATAAC
>NW_025219978.1:1212027-1213616 GCF_014825855.1 Bombus pyrosoma | reverse complement strand
TATTACGTTATAACGTATAACGTTATGTCATATTACGATACAACGTATAACGTCATGTAGTATTACGTTATAGCGTATAACGTTATGTAGCATTACGTTATAACGTACAACGTTATGTACTATTACGTTATAACGTATAACGTTTTGTCATATTGCGATATAACGTATAAGGTCATGTAGCATTACGTTATAACATACATCGTTATGTACTATTACGTTATAACGTATGACGTTTTGTCATATTGCGATATAACGTATAAGGTCATGTAGTATTACGTTATAGTGTATAACGTTTAGTAGCATTACGTTATAACGTATAACGTTTTGTCATATTGCGATATAACGTATAAGATAATGTAGCATTACTTTATAACGTACAACGTTATGTACTATTACGTTATAACGTATAACGTTTTGTCATATTGCGATATAACGTATAAGGTAATGTAGTATTACGTTATAGCGTATAACGTTATGTAGCATTACGTTATAACGTATAACGCTATGTAGATATATGTTATAACGTATAACGTTATGTAGCATTACGTTATAACGTATAACGCTATGTAGATATATGTTATAACGTATAACGTTCTGTAGCATTACGTTATAACGTATAACGTTATGTAGCATTACGTTATAACGTATAACGTTATATAGTATTACGTTATAACGTATTACGTTATATGGTACTAGGATGTAACGTATAACGTTATGTAGCATTACGTTATAACATATAGCGGTATGTAGTATTGCGATATAACGTATAAGGTAATGTAGCATTACTTTATAACGTACAACGTTATGTACTATTACGTTATAACGTATAACGTTTTGTCATATTGCGATATAACGTATAAGGTAATGTAGTATTACGTTATAGCGTATAACGTTATGTAGCATTACGTTATAACGTATAACGTTTTGTCATATTGCGATATAACGTATAAGGTAATGTAGTATTACGTTATAGCGTATAACGTTATGTAGCATTACGTTATAACGTATAACGCTATGTAGATATATGTTATAACGTATAACGTTCTGTAGCATTACGTTATAACGTATAACGCTATATAGTATTACGTTATAACGTATAACGTTATATGGTATTAGGATGTAACGTATAACGTTATGTAGCATTACGTTATAACGTATAACGCTATTTAAATATATGTTATAACGTATAACGTTATGTAGCATTACGTTATAACGTATAACGTTATGTAGCATTACGTTATAACGTATAACGCTATACAGTATTACGTTATAACGTATAACGTTTTGTCATATTGCGATATAACGTATAAGGTCATGTAGCATTACTTTATAACGTACAACGTTATGTACTATTACGTTATAACGTATAACGTTTTGTCATATTGCGATATAACGTATAAGGTAATGTAGTATTACGTTATAGCGTATAACGTTATGTAGCATTACGTTATAACGTATTACGTTATGTCGAATATGCTATAACGTATGGCGTTATGCAGTATTACGATATAACATATAACGTTATTTATCATTACGTTGTAACGTATAACGTTATGTAGCATTACGTTATAACGTATTACGTTATGTAG
>NW_025219978.1:1209966-1211527 GCF_014825855.1 Bombus pyrosoma | reverse complement strand
CGTATAACGTTATGTCGTAATACGTTACAACGTGAAATGTTATGTAGTATTTCGTTATAACGAATAACATTATGTATTATTACGTTATAACGTATATCGTTATATGGTAGTACGTTATAAGGTATATCGTTCAGTAGTAATACGTTATAACGTATAACGTTCAGTAGTGTTACGTTATAACGTATAACGTTATGTAGCACCACGTTATAACGTATAACGTTATGTAGCATCACGTTATAACGTATAACGTAATGTCATTTTACGTTATAACGTAAAACATTATGTAGTATTACGTTATAACGTATATCGTCATATGGTAATACGTTATAACGTATAACGTAATATATTATTATGTTGTAACGTTTGATGTTATGTAGTATTACGTTATAACGTATACCGTCATGTAGTATTTCGTTATAACGTATATCGTTATATGGTAATATGTCATAAGATATAACGTTCAGTAGTATTATGTTATAACGTATAATGTTATGTGGTATTACGTTATATCGTAGAACGTAATATGGTATTACGTTATAACGTATAACGTCATATAGAATTAGGTTATAACGTATATCGTTATATAGTAGTACGATATAACGTATAACGTTATGTAATATTACGTTACATCGTATAACGTTATGTAGTAATACGTTATAACGTATAACGTTATGTAGTAATACGTTATAGCGTATAACGTAATGTCATTTTACGTTATAACGTAAAACATTATGTAGTATTACGGTATAACGTATATCGTCATATGGTAATACGTTATAGCGTATATCATTATGTGGTAGAACGTTATATCGTATATCGTTATGCAGTATTACGTTATATAGTATTACGTTATAACGTATACCGTCATGTAGTATTTCGTTATAACGTATGTCGTTATATAGTAATATGATATAATGTATAACGTTATGCAATATTACGTTACATCGTATAACGTTATGTAGTATTACGTTATAGCGTATATCGTTATATGGTAATGCGTTAAAACGTATAACGTGATATATTATTATGTTGTAACGTTTAACTTTATATAGTATGACGTTATAACGTATACCGTCATGTAGTATTTCGTTATAACGTATATCGTTATATGGAAATACGTCATAAGTTATAACGTTCAGTAGTAGTATATTATAACGTATAATGTTATGTAGCATTACGTTATATCGTAGAACGTAATATAGTATTACGCTATAACGTAAAACATTATCTAGTATTACGTTATAACGTATATCGATATATGGTAATACGTTATACCGTATAACGTGATTTATTATTATGTTGTAACGTTTAACGTTATATAGTATTACGTTATAACGTATACCGTCATGTAGTATTTCCTTCTAACGTATATCGTTATATGGTAATACGTTATAACGTATATCGTTATGAGGTAGAACGTTATATCGTATATCGTTATGTAGTATTACGTTATATAGTATTACGTTATAACGTATAACGTCATGTAGTATTTCGTTATAACGTATGTCGTTATATGGTAATATGATATAACGTATAACGTTATGCAATATTACGTTACATC
>NW_025219978.1:1207911-1209466 GCF_014825855.1 Bombus pyrosoma | reverse complement strand
GTTATAACGCATTACTATACAACGATATGTTATAACGTAATAATACATAATGTTATACGTTATAACGTAATACTACATAACATTTCGCGTTATAACGTATCTTTCGTATAACGATGTACGTTATAACGTATAAATACATAACGTTATACGTTATAACGTAATACTGCTGAACGTTGTTCGTTATAACGTATTACTATATAACGATATACGTTATAACGTAATAATACATAATGTTATACCTTATAATGAAATACTACATAACGTTATACTATGTAACGTAATACTACATAACATTTCACGTTATGACGTATCTTTCATATATCGATATACGTTATAACGTATTACTATATAAGGATATAAGTTATAACGCAATACTATATCACGTTATACGTTATAACGTAATGCTACATAACGTTATACGTTATAACGTAATACTACTGAACGTTATACGTTATAACGTATTACCATATAACGATCTACGTTATAACGTAATACTACATAACATTATACGATATAACGTAATACTACATAACTATATACGTTATAACGTAATAATACATAATGTTATACGTTTTAACGTAATACTGCATAACATTTCACGTTATAACGTATCTTTCATATAACGATATACGTTATAACGTATTACCATATAACGATGTACGTTATAACGTAATAATACATAACGTTATACGTTATAACGCAATACTACTGAACGGTGTTCGTTATAACGTAATAATACATAATGTTATACGTTATAACGAAATACTACTGAACGTTATACACCATAACGTATTACCATATAACGATGTACGGTATAACGTAATAATACATAACGTTATACGTTATAACGTAATACTACATTACGTTATACGATATAACGAAATACTACATAACGTTATACGTTATAACGTATTACTATATGAGGATATAAGATATAACGCAATACTATATCACGTTATATGTCATAACGTAATGCTACATAACGTTATAAGTTATAACGTAATACTACTGAACGTTATACGTTATAACGTATTACCATATAACGATCTACGTTATAACGTAATACTACATAACGTTATACGATATAACGTAATACTACATAACGATATACGTTATAACGTAATACTACATAACGTTATACGTTATAACGTAATACTACATAGTGTTATACTATGTAATGTAATGCTACATAACGTTATTCGTTATCACGCATTACTATATAACGATATACGTTATAACGTAATGATACATAATGTTATACGTTTTAACGTAATACTACGTTACATTTCACGTTATAACGTATCTTTCACATAACGATATACGTTATAACGTATTACCATATAACGATGTACGTTATAACGTAATAATACATAACGTTATACGTTATAACGTAATACCACTGAACGGTGTTCGTTATAACGTAATAATACATAATGTTATACGTTATAACGTAATACTACATAACATTTCACGTTATAACGTATCTTTCATATAAGGATATACGTTATAACGTATTACCATATAACGACGTACGTTATAACGTAATAATACATAA
>NW_025219978.1:1205862-1207411 GCF_014825855.1 Bombus pyrosoma | reverse complement strand
TATAACGTTATGAAGTATTACGTTATAGCGTATAACGTTATATAGCATTACATTATAACGTATAACGGTATGTGGTATAACGATATAACGTATTACGCTATGTAGTATGACATTGTATCGTATAACGTTATATATTATTAGCTTATAACGTATAACGTTATGTAGTATTACGTTATATCGTATAACGTTATGTAGCATTACATTATAACGTATAACGTTATGTGGTATTACCGTATAACGTATTACGTTATGTAGTATTGCATTTTATCTTATAACGTTATATACTACTAGCTTATAACGTATAAAGTTATATAGTGTTACGTTATAACGTATAACGTTATATAGCATTACATTATAACGTATAACGGTATGTGGTATTACGATATAACGTATTACGTTATGTAGTATTACATTATAACGTGTAACGTTATATACAATTAGCTTACAACGTATAACGTTATGAAGTATTACGTTATAGCGTATAACGTTATATAGCATTACATTATAACGTATAACGGTATGTGGTATTACGATATAACGTATTACGTTATGTCGTATGACATTGAAACGTATAACGTTATATACTATTAGCTTATGACGTATAACATTATATAGTATTACGTTATAACGTATAACGTTATATAGCATTACCTTATAACGTATAACGTTATGTGGTATTACGATATAACGTATTACGGTATGTAGTATTACATTATATCTTATAACGTTATATACTATTAGCTTACAACGTATAATGTTATGAAGTATTAGGTTATAGCGTATAACGTTATGTAGCATCACCTTATAACGTATAACGGTATGTGGTATTACGATATAACGTATTACGTTATGTAGTATTACATTATACCTTATAACGTTATATACTACTAGCTTATAACGTATAACGTTATATAGTGTTACGTTATAACGTATAACGTTATATAGCATTACATTATAACGTATAACGGTATGTGGTATTACGATATAACGTATTACGTTATGTAGCATTACATTATAACGTGTAACGTTATATACAATTAGCTTAAAACGTATAACGTTATGTAGTATTACGTTATAGCGCATAACGTTATATAGCATTACGTGATAACGTATAACGGTATGTGGTATTACGATATAACGTATTACGTTATGTAGTATTACATTATAACGTATAACGTTATATACTATTAGCTTAAAACGTATAACGTTATGTAGTATTACGTTATAGCGCATAACGTTATATAGCATTACCTTATAACGTATAACGTTATGTGGTATTACGATATAACGTATTACGTTATGTAGAATTACATTATAACGTGTAACGTTATATACTATTAGCTTATAACGTATAACGTTATGAAGTATTACGTTATAGCGTATAACGTTATATAGCATTACATTATAACGTATAACGGTATGTGGTATAACGATATAACGTATTACGCTATGTAGTATGACATTGTATCGTATAACGTTATATATTATTAGCTTATAACGTATAACGTTATGTAGTATTACGTTATATCGTATAACGTTATGTAGCATT
>NW_025219978.1:1202265-1205362 GCF_014825855.1 Bombus pyrosoma | reverse complement strand
ATGTAGCATTACGTTATAACATATAGCGATATGCAGTATTACGATATAACGTATAACGTTATGTAGCATTACGTTATAACGTATTACGTTATTTCGAATATGTTATAACGTATGACGTTATGCAGTATTACGATATAACATATAACGTTATTTAACATTACGTTGTATCGTATAACGTTATGTAGCATTACGTTATAACGTATAACGCTATGTAGATATATGTTATAACGTATAACATTATGTAGCATTACGTTATAACGTATAACGTTATGTAGCATTACGTTATAACCTATAACGTTATATAGCAATACGTTATAACGTATAACGTTATATGGTATTAGGATGTAACGTATAACGTTATGTAGCATTACGTTATAACATATAGCGATATGCAGCATTACGATATAACGTATAACGTTATGTAGCATTACGTTATAACGTATTACGTTATGTCGAATATGTTATAACGTATAGCGTTATGCAGTATTACGATATAACATATAACGTTATTTAACATTACGTTGTATCGTATAACGTTATGTAGCATTACGTTATAACGTATAACGTTATATAGTATTACGTTAAAACGTATAACGTTATATGGTCTTAAGATGTAACGTATAACGTTATGTAGCATTACGTTATAACGTATAACGTTATATAGCAATACGTTATAACGTATAACGTTATATGGTATTAGGATGTAACGTATAACGTTATGTAGCATTACGTTATAACATTTAGCGATATGCAGTATTACGATATAACGTTTAACGTTATGTAGCATTACGTTATAACGTATTACGTTATTTCGAATATGTTATAACGTATGACGTTATGCAGTATTACGATATAACATATAACGTTATTTAACATTACGTTGTATCGTATAACGTTATGTAGCATTACGTTATAACACATAACGTTATATAGTATTACGTTATAACGTATAACGTTATATGGTATTAGGATGTAACGTATAACGTTATGTAGCATTACGTTATAACGTATAACGTTATATAGTATTACGTTATAACGTATAACGTTATATGGTATTAGGATGTAACGTATAACGTTATGTAGCATTACGTTATAACATATAGCGATATGTAGTATTACGATATATCGTATAACGTTATGTAGTATTACGTTATAACGTATAACGTTATGTCATATTACCATATAACGTATAACGTCATGTAGTATTACGTTATAGCGTATAACGTTATGTAGCAATACGTTATAACGCATAACGTTATGTAGCATTACGTTATAACGTATAACGTTATATGGTATTAGGATGTAACGTATAACGTTATGTAGCATTACGTTATAACATATAGCGATATGTAGTATTACGATATAACGAATAACGTTATGTAGCATTACGTTATAACGTATAACGTTATATAGTATTACGTTATAACGTATGACGTTATATGGCATTAGGATGTAACGTATAACGTTATGTAGCATTACGTTATAACGTATAAAGCTATGTAGATATATGTTATAACGTATCACATTATGTAGCATTACGTTATAACGTATAACGTTATGTAGCATTACGTTATAACATATAGCGATATGCAGTATTACGTTATAACGTATAACGTTATATGGTATTAGGATGTAACGTATAACGTTATATGGTATTAGGATGTAACGTATAACGTTATGTAGCATTACGTTATAACATATAGCGATATGTAGCATTACGATATAACGTATAACGTTATGTAGCATTACGTTATAACGTATAGCGATACGTAGTATTACGTTATAACGTATAACGCTACGTAGATATATGTTATAACGTATAACGTTATGTCATATTACGATATAACGTATAACGTCATGTAGTATTACGTTACAGCGTATAAGGTCATATAGCATTACGTTATAACGTACAACGTTATGTACTATTACGTTATAACGTATAACGTTTTGTCATATTGCGATATAACGTATAAGGTCATGTAGTATTACGTTATAGCTTATGACGTTATGTAGCATTACGTTATAACGTATAACGTTATGTAGACATATGTTATAACGTATAACGTTATATAGAATTACGTTATAACGTATAACGTTATATGGTATTAGGATGTAACGTATAACGTTATGTAGCATTACGTTATAACGTATAGCTATATGTAGTATTACGATATAACGTATAACGTTATGTAGCATTACGTTATAACGTATAACGTTATATAGTATTACGTTATAACGTATATCGTTATGTGGTATTAGGATGTAACGTACAACGTTATGTAGCTTTACGTTATAACGTATGACGTTATGTAGATATATGTTATAACGTATAACGTTATATAGTGTTACGATATAACGTATAACGGTATGTAGTATTACGTTATAACATATAACGATATGTAGTATTACGATATAACGTATTACGTTATGTCGAATATGTTATAACGTATGGCGTTATGCAGTATTACGATATAACAAATTACGTTATTTAACATTACGTTGTATCGTATAACGTTATGTAGCATTACGTTATAACGTATAACGTTACATAGTATTACGTTATATGGTCTTAAGATGTAACGTATAACGTTATGTAGCATTACGTTATAACGTATAACGTTATATAGTATTACGTTATAACGTATAACGTTATATAGTATTACGTTATAACGTATAACGTTATATGGTATTAGGATGTAACGTATAACGTTATATGGTATTAGGATGTAACGTATAACGTTATGTAGCATTACGTTATAACATATAGCGATATATAGTATTACGATATAACGTATAACGTTATGTAGCATTACGTTATAACGTATAGCGTTACGTAGTATTACGTTATAACGTATAACGCTACGTAGATGTATGTTATAACGTCTAACGTTATGTAGCATTACGTTATAACGTATAACGTTATGTACTATTACGTTATAACGTATAACGTTTTGTCATATTGCGATATAACGTATAAGGTCATGTAGCATTACGTTATAACGTACAACGTTATGTACTATTACGTTATAACGTATAACGTTTTGTCATATTGCGATATAACGTATAAGGTCATGTAGTATTACGTTATAGCGTATAA
>NW_025219978.1:1198686-1201765 GCF_014825855.1 Bombus pyrosoma | reverse complement strand
GAAAAGACTGTTTCTTTCGTCAGGAGCAAAGTCCACCCCCGCTCTACGTTGGTAGGAATCTTCTGCATATTCTGTTCATTAGAGTGGGTCATCACCAATCAGCATCGCGGATCGTTACCCTCACTTCCTGGACGAAAAGTGTGAACAACGAATCCGCGTTCATCAGTCAAAGGGCACACCCACACCAAGCTTTCCTCCGTTGACACCTTAAGGGCAGTCCAACACTCTCGAGCAGGCGCTCAAGCAGTCATCAACAGTTATACTCCCGGCAGTCGTAGTCCTAGTCTTAGTCTTAGTCGCAGTCTTAGTTTTAGTCGAGTTCAGTTGCTCACTCTCTCCAAATCAGTCCCATTCCGACTCCAATTCCAAGTCCAGTACTCTCGAGCGAGTGCTCAAGTCGTCGAGTCCAGTCTCTCAAGCTCTCATTCACCACGAGTTTCATACCTTAAATCAGTCATATATACGCATCGGAGTAACCATTGTTCTTATATAAAGTTGTTGTAATAAACATTATTCTATACCTGTTAATTCAGTGTAATTTCAGTTGAACCACCCCTATTATCGTAACAGAAATCAGGGGATCGATCATTTCGTGGCGTCGATTATTTAATCGTAACGGGAATTTACGACTCCCGTTGACGTGTTTTCTTGCGATCGCGTCTCCCCGCGAGTGGTCGAAACATTCTGGTCCTTCGAGCCGGATTACGTGTCGAGTGAAAGTGCACACCAGTGACACCCACTATCATACAGTGCCACGTGAATCCGATATAACAACAACGGACGCGTTACCACTCCAGCGAAGTAAGTAACGCCAAGGGCAGTCATTTGAAGAGGCATCCTCACGTCAACAAACAAAGGTTCTACTTCTGCAAAAAGAAACGTCTTAGACGCCAGTCGAGACACACCGTGACGAACGACATCCGAATACACAACCACAGGTAAACTCGTTCAATACATTGTCTTACGATCCGCTAACAATGGAAGGCGCAGATCAAATTACCTCCTTGCATCGTAAACGAGGCTTCCAAATCGGTTGATTTACGACCCTATCAAAACGAGTCGACGAATACGAACGAAACAAGGCCTCTTTGACGGCGTATAACTCATTGCTCGACGACACGTGGAAGCAGTATAGAGCATTGCAAGATGAATTAGAAGATTTAGGCGAGCGGGACGACGCGCGCGTTTCCGAGATAACTGATATCTATTACGATCTGGTAGTTCGTTTGCACACCCTCATGGATGACGCACCAGCATCATCGTCGTCGAAATCGCCAAGAAGCGATTCGCCCAACGTCGCCGAGCCGACGGAAATTAAACTACCAGAGATTCAGTTACCTACTTTTGACGGTGCCATCGAGAATTGGCATTCTTCCTATGACGCATTTTCGTCCACGATAGATCGAAGCGATCGACTCACTGCCACACAAAAATTCCACTACCTTCGATCTTCTTTAACTGGAAAGGCCGCGCGAAGCATCCAATCGTTGAACGTTACGGAAATTAATTATCCCATCGCGATTGATATTCTAAAGGACAAATTCGACTGCCACCGTCAAATTTGCATGCGCCACTGGGACTTGATATTCGAATATCCAAAAATAAACAAGAAGACACCCGAAGCAATCGACGATTTTTTGGAGACGGTCAAGGCAAATCTCCAAGCCTTGGAGAAGCTAGGTGAGCCGATAACGTCAAATGTTGTCCTTATTCAATTGCTTACTTCAAAATTACCGTCCGCCATCATTCGTAAATGGCAACGAACGCTACCGGATAAAAAGATGCCGTCCTATACACATCTGGTAGACTTCCTCAAAACACGGACGAACGGCGCCAGAACAAGCCCGACGACCACGACAAAAAAAACTTCCGACAAACACAATCGACAACGACAACACGCGCCGCGAAGTATCACCTTCGCCACTACACATAGGCCGACGGCGTGTCCAAGTTGCAAGGGACAACATAAAATATGGCATTGCGATGTCTTCAAGGCGAAGTCGGTCAAAAATCGCCTTGAAATCGTCAAAAGGGCTTCCCTATGCACCAATTATCTAGGCCAAGGGCACACTATCGCCCAGTGCTCTGCCGGTTCATGTCGCATATGCAGACAGCGACATCATACATACTTGCATCAACACCAACGTCACGGCAAGTCACGGTCTTCGATCGGTCGATCGTCGAGCGACCGATCATCGAGTGGACGCTCTACACCTAGCTCACCGACTCCTCGTTCGTCACATCGTTCGAGACGCGCGTCCACGTCTTCTAAGTCGTCTCACCGGTCGTCTCCCCGGTCGTCTTCTAAGTCGTCTACCCGGTCGTCTTCTAAGTCGTCTACCCGGTCGTCTTCTAAGTCGTCTCATCGGTCGTCTTCCCGGTCGTCTTCCAAGTCGTCTCCACGGTCGTCACCCCGAACGTCACCAAAACACGAACCTCGGCCACCACGTACACATACAACCGGATCAAAGTCATCGTCTAGTCCTCAAAGACAAGAAAGGAAATGACTATCTCAGACGACTTTAATTGGGACCGCATCACAGAGGACCGAATTACTGACCTCGGTTCCCTCTAAACCATTACAACATGATCTCTTAGTCACGGCGCAGGTCAACGTACAAAATAATAAGAGACAACCATTTCGTTGCAGAGCTCTGCTAGACACCGGTTCTAGCATGAACTTCATTACCGAAGAACTCGCTCATGCATTAAAACTCAACCAACGGAAATGTTCGGTCCCAATCGGAACTCTCGACGCGTTATCGACGACCTCGAAACGCTACGTCACGGCCACGATCACTTCAATTAACGGCGCATACGAACGCACACTGACGTTCCTGGTCATCCCAACCATATCGACCTGGGTCCCAGATCAACCCATAGATCGCTCAACAATGCAAATACCAAGGAATCTTCAACTTGCCGATCCAAGATTCCATAGACCTGCTCCAATCGAAATATTGTTGAGCGCCGGACCAACGTTAGCTTCACTCTGCGTTGGTCAACTTGACATTACTCAAGATAACGGGCCCGACTTGCGCCTGCAAAAAACGCGTTTCGGATGGGTCATCGGGGGGAG
>NW_025219978.1:1195143-1198186 GCF_014825855.1 Bombus pyrosoma | reverse complement strand
TAACGTATAACGCCTTGTGGTGTTACGATATGACGTATAACGTTATATAGTATTACGATATAACGTATAACGTTATGTGGTATTACGATGTAACGTATAACGTTATGTGGTACTAGGATATAACGTATAAAGCTATGTGGTGTTACGATCTGACATATAACGTTATATAGTATTAAGATATAACGTATAACGTCATATATCAATACGATATGACGTATAACGCTATATCGTATTACGTTATAATTGTATAACGTTATGTGGTATTACGTTACAACGTATAACGTTGTGTGGTATTATGATATGACGTATAACGTAATGTAGTATTAGAATATAACGTATAACGTCATATAGCAATACGATATAACGTATAACGTTATGTGGTGTTAGGATATGACGTATAACGTTGCATAGTATTACGTTATAAAGTATAACGTTATGTAGTATTACGATATGACGTATAACGTAATGTAGTATTAGAATATAACGTATAACGTCATATAGCAATACGATATAACGTATAACGTTATGTGGTGTTACGATATGACGTATAACGTTCTACAGTATTACGTTATAACGTATAACGTTATGTGGTATTATGGCATGACGTATAACGTAATGTAGTATTAGCATATAACGTATAACGTCACATAGCAATACGATATAACGTATAACGTTATGTGGTATTACGTTACAACGTATAACGTTGTGTGGTATTATGATATGACGTATAACGTAATGTAGTATTAGAATATAACGTATAACGTCATATAGCAATACGTTATAACGTATAACGTTATGTGGTATTATGGCATGACGTATAACGTAATGTAGTATTAGCATATAACGTATAACGTCATATAGCAATACGATATAACGTATAACGCTATGAAGTGTTACGACATGACGTATAACGTTATATAGTATCACGTTATAACTCATAACGTTATTTGGTATTACGATATATCGTATAACGTCATATAGCTATACGATACAACGTATAACGTCATATAGCTATACAATATAACGTATAACGTTATGTGGTAGTACGATATGACGTATAACGTTATGTCGTGTTACGATATGACATATAACGTTACATAATATTACGTTATAACGTATAACGTTATGTGGTATTACGATATGACGTATAACGTAATGTAGTGTTAGAACATAATGTATAACGTCATATAGCTATACGATATAACGTATAACGTTATGTGGTGTTACGATATGAAGTATAACGTTATATAGTATTACGATATAACGTATATCGTCATATATCAATACGATGTGACGTATAACGTTATTTTGTATTACGTTATAACGAATAACGTTATGTGGCATTACGATATAACATATAACGTTATGTGGTGTTACGATATGACGTATAACATTATATAGAATTACGCTATAACGTATAACGTTATGTGGTATTACGATATGACCTGTAACGTTACATAGTATTACGTTATAGCGTATAACGTTATATAGTATTACGATATAACGTATAACGTTATGTGATATTACGATATAACGTATAACGTCATATAGCAATACGATATAACGTATAACGATATGTGGGGTTACGATATGGCGTATAACGTCACATAGTATTACGATATGACGTATAACGTTATGTGGTAGTACGATATGACGTATAACATAATGTAGTTTTAGGATATAACGTATAACGTTATATAGTATTACGATATAACGTATATCGTTATGTGGTAGTACGATATGACGTATAACGTCATATAGCAATACGATATAACGTATAACGCTATGTGGTGTTACGATATGACGTATAACGTTACATAGTATTACGTTATAACGTATAACGCTATGTGGTGTTACGATATGACATATAACGTTACATAGTATTACGTTATAACGTACAACGTTATGTAGTAGTAAGATATGACGTATAACGTAATGCAGTTCTAGGATGTAACGTATAACGTTATGTGGTATTACGATATAACGTATAACGTTATGTGGTGTTACGATATGATGAATAACGTTGCATAGTATTACGTTATAACGTATAACGTTATGTGGTAGTACGATATGACGTATACCGTAATGTAGTATTAGGATATACCGTATAACGTCATATAGCAATACGATATAACGTGTAACGCTGTGCGTTATTACGACATGACGTATAACGTTATATAGTATTACGTTATAACTCATAACGTTATGTGGTATTACGATATATCGTATAACGTCATATAGCTATACGATATAACGTATAACGTTATGTGGTAGTACGATATAACGTGTAGCGCTATGTCGTGTTACGATAAGACGTATAACGTTACATAATATTACTTTATAACGTATAACGTTATGTGGTATTACGATTTAACATATAACGTTATGTTGTGTTACGATATGACGTATAACGCTACATAGAATTACGTTATAACGTATAACGCTATATGGTATTACGATATGATGTATAACGTAATGTAGTATAAGAATATAACGTATAACGTCATATAGCAATACGATATAACGTATAACGTTATGTGCTGTTACGATATAACATATAACGTTATGTGGTATTACGATGTAACGTATAACGTTATGTGGTACTACGATAAAACGTATAACGATATGAGGTGTTACGATATGACGTATAACGTCACATAGTATTACGATATAACGTATAACGTCATATAGCAATTCGATATAACGTATAAAGTTATGTGGTATTACAATATGTCGTATAACGTAATGTAGTATTAGAATATAGCGTATAACGTCATATAGCAATACGATATAACGTATAACATTATGTGGTGTTACGATATAACATATAACGTTATGTGGTATTACGATATAAGGTACAACGTTATGTGGTATTATCATATAACGTATAACGTTATATAGTATTGCGATATAACGTATAACGTCATATAGCAATTCGATATAACGTATAAAGTTATGTGGTATTACAATATGTCGTATAACGTAATGTAGTATTAGAATATAGCGTATAACGTCATATAGCAATACGATATAACGTATAACA
>NW_025219978.1:1193122-1194643 GCF_014825855.1 Bombus pyrosoma | reverse complement strand
ATCGTTATATGTTATAACGTAATACTACATAACGTTATACGTTATAACATATATCTACATAGCGTTATACGTTATAACGTAGTGCTACATAACGTTATACGTTACATCCTAATACCATATAACGTTATACGTTATAACGTAATACTCTATAACGTTATACGTTATAACGTAATGCTACATAACGTAATACGTTATAACACTATATCTACATAGCGTTATACGTTATAACGTAAAGCTACATAACGTTATACGTTATATCGTAATACTACATAACGCCATACGTTATAACATATATCTACATAACGCTATACGTTATAACGTAATACTATATAACGTTATACGTTATAACGTAATGCTGCATAACGTTATACGTTATAACATATATCTACATAGCGTTATACGTTATAACGTAAAGCTACATAACGTTATACGTTATATCGTAATACTACATAACGCCATACGTTATACCATATATCTACATAACGTAATACGTTATAACGTAATACTATATAACGTTATACGTTATAACGTAATGCTACATAACGTTATACGCTATAACGTAATACTACATAACGTTATACGTTATAACGTTTATCTACATATCGTTATACGTTATAGCGTAATGATACATAACGTTATACGTTATAACATATATCTACATAACGTAATACGTTATAACGTAATGCTACATAACGTTTTACGTTATAACATATATCTACATATCGTTATACGTTATAGCGTAATGATACATAACATTATACGTTATAACATATATCTGCATATCGTTATACGTTATAACATTTACCTACATATCGTTATACGTTATAGCGTAATGATACATAATGTTATACGTTATAACATATATCTACATAACGTTATGCGTTACATCCTAATACCACATAACGTTATACGTTATAACGTAATACTATATAACGTTATACGTTATAACGTAATCCTACATAACGTTATAAGTTATAACATATATCTACATAACGTTATACGTTATAACGTAATGTTACATAATGTTATACGTTATATCGCAATACTACATAACGCCATACGTTATAACATATATCTACATAACGTTATACGTTATAACGTAATAGTATATAACACTATACGTAATAACGTAATGCTACATAACGCTATACGTTATAACGTAACACTATATAACGTTATACGTTATAACGTAATGCTACATCACGTTATACGTTATATCGTAATACTACATATCGTTATATGTTATAACGTAATACTACATAACGTTATACGTTATAACATATACCCACATAACGTTGTACGTTATAACGTAATACTATATAACGTTATACGTTATAACGTAATGCTACATAACGTTATACGTTATAACATATATCTACATAGCGTTATACGTTATAACGTAATGCTACATAACGTTATACGTTACATCCTAATACCATATAACGTTATACGTTATAACGTAATGCTATATAACGTTATACGTTATAACATATATCTACATAGCGTTATACGTTATAACGT
>NW_025219978.1:1191109-1192622 GCF_014825855.1 Bombus pyrosoma | reverse complement strand
GTTATATCGTAATGCTACATAACGTTATACGTTATATCGTAATGCTACATAACGTTATACGTTATATCGTAATACAACATATCCTTATACGTTATATCGTAATATTACATATCGTCATACGTTATATCGTAATACCATATATCGTTATACGTTATATCGTAATGCCATATAACGTTATACGTTATATCGTAATACTACAAATCGTTATACGTTATATCATATTACCTTATAAGGTTATACGTTATATCGTAATCCTACATAACGTTATACGTTATATCGTAATGCTACATAGCGTTATACGTTATATCGTAATACTACATATCGTTATACGTTATACCATATTACATTATAAGGTTATACATTATATCGTAATCGTATATAACGTTATACGTTGTAACGTATTACTACATAACATTAGACGTTATATCGTAATACTACATATCGTCATACGTTATATCATATTACCTTATAAGGTTATACGTTATATCGCAATCCTACATAACGTTATACGTTGTAACGTATTACCACATATCGTTATACGTTATATCGTAATGCTACATAACGTTATACGGTATATCGTAATACAACATATCCTTATACGTTATATCGTAATACCATGTAACGTTATACGTTATATCGTAATACCATATATCCTTATACGTTATATCGTAACACTACATAGCGTCATACGTTATATCGTAATACTACATAACGTTATACGTTATATCGTAATGCTACATATCGTTATACGTTATATCATATTACCTTATAATGTTATACGTTATATCGCAATCCTACATAACGTTATACGTTGTAACGTATTACTACATATCGTTATACGTTATGTCGTAATGCTACAAAACGTTATACGTTCTATCGTAATGCTACATAACGTTATACGTTATATCGTAATACAACATATCCTTATACGTTATATCATATTACCTTATAATGTTATACGTTATATCGCAATCCTACATAACGTTATACGTTGTAACGTATTACTACATATCGTTATACGTTATATCGTAATGCTACAAAACGTTATACGTTATATCGTAATGCTACATAACGTTATACGTTATATCGTAATACAATATATCCTTATACGTTATATCCTCATACTACATAACGTCATACGTTATATCGTAATACTACATATCGTTGTACGTTATATCATATTATCTTATAAGGTTATACGTTATATCGTAATCGTATATAACGTTAAACGTTGTAACGTATTACTACATATCGTTATACGTTATATCGTAATACAACATAACCTTATACGTTATATCGTAATACCATATAACGTTATACGTTATATCGTAATACCATATATCATTATACGTTATAACGTAATACTACTTAACGTTATACGTTATATCGTAATACTACATATCGTCATACGTTATATCGTAGCACTACATATCGTTGTACGTTATATCGGAATACTACGTAACGTTATACGTTATATCGTAATGCTACATAGCGTTATACGTTATATCGTAAT
>NW_025219978.1:1189107-1190609 GCF_014825855.1 Bombus pyrosoma | reverse complement strand
TTATACGTTATATCGTGATGCTACATAACGTTATACGCTATAACGTAATACTATATAACGTTATACGTTACATCTTAATGTTACATATCGTTATACGTTATAACGTAATGCTATATAACGTTATACGTTATATCGTGATGCTACATAACGTTATACGTTATAACGTAATACTATATAACGTTATTCGTTATATCGTAATCCTACATAACGTTATAAGTTATAACGTAATGCTATATAACGTTATACGTTATAACATAATGCTATATAACGTTATACGTTACGTTGTAATGCTATACAACGTTATACGTTATATCGTGATGCTATATAACGTTATACGTTATATCGTGATGTTACATATCGTTATACGTTATAACGTAATACTATATAACGTTATACGTTATATCGTAATGCTATATAACGTTATACGTTATAACATAATGCTATATAACGTTATACGTTACATCGTAATGCTATATAACGTTATACGTTATATCGTAATGCTACATAACGTTATACGTTATATCGTAATCCTACATAACGTTATACGTTATAACGTAATGCTATATAACGTTATTCGTTATATCGTGATGTTACATATCGTTATACGGAATAACGTAATACTATATAACGTTATACGTTATATCGTAATGCTATATAACGTTATACGTTATATCGTAATGCTACATAACGTTATTCGTTATAACGTAACACTATATAACGTTATACGTTATATAGTAATGCTATATAAGGTCATACGTTACAACTCAATAATACATAACGTTATACATTATAACGTAATACTATATAACGTTATACGTTATAACGTATTGCTATATAACGTTATACGTTATATCGTAATGCTACATAACGTTATTCGTTATAACGGAACACTATATAACGTTATACGTTATATAGTAATGCTATATAAGGTCATACGTTACAACTCAATAATACATAACGTTATACATTATAACGTAATACTACATAACGTTATACGTTATAACGTAAAGCTATGTGACGTTATACGTTATATCGTAATGCTACATAACGTTATGCGTTATATCGTATTCCTTCCCAACGTTATACGTTATATCGTAATGCTACATAACGTTATTCGTTATATCGTAATCCTACATAACGTTATACGTTATAACGTAATGCTACATAACGTCATACGTTATACCGTGATGCTACATAACGTTATACGTTATAACGAAATACTACATAACATTATACGGTATAACGTAATGCTATATAACGTTATACGTTATATCGTGATACTATATAACGTTATACGTTATAACGTAATACTATATAACGTTATACGTTATAACGTAATGCTACATAACGTTATACGTTATAACATAATGCTATATAACGTTATACGTTACATCGTAATGCTATATAACGTTATACGTTATATCGTAATGCTACATAACGTTATACGTTATATCGTAATCCTACATAACGTTATACGTTATAACGTAATGCTATATAACGTT
>NW_025219978.1:1187114-1188607 GCF_014825855.1 Bombus pyrosoma | reverse complement strand
TATCATTATGTAGTATTAAGATATAACGTGTAACGATATGTAGCATTACGATATAACGTATAACGTTATATAGCATTACGTTATAACGTTTAACGTTATCTGGTAATACGTTATGACGATTAACATTATGTAGTATGCGATTTAACGTATAACGTTATGTAGCATTACGGTATAACGTATAACGTTATGTAGCATTACCTTATAACGTATAATGTTATGTAGTATTACGTTATAACGTATAACGTTATGTAGCATTACTATATAACGTAAGACGTTATGTAGTATTACGATGTAACGTATAACGTTATGTAGCATTACGATATATCGCATAACGTTATATAGCATTACTATATAACGTATAACGTTATGTGGTGTTACGTTATAACGTATAACGATATATGGTAATACGTTATAACGTATAACGTTGTGTTGTACTACGATGTAATGTATAACGTTATGCAGTATTGCGTTATAACGTATAACGTTATGTAGCATTACCTTATAACGTATAACGTTATGTAGTATTACGATGTAACGTATAACGCTGTATGGTAATACGTTATGACGTATAACGTTATGTAGTATTACGGTATAACGTATAGCGTTATGTAGCATTACCTTATAACGTATAACGTTATATAGTATTACGTTATAACGTATAACGTTATATGGTAATACGTTATGACGTATATCATTATGTAGTATTAAGATATAACGTGTAACGATATGTAGCATTACGATATAGCGTATAACGTTATATAGCATTACGTTATAACGTTTAACGTTATCTGGTAATACGTTATGACGATTAACATTACGTAGTATGCGATTTAACGTATAACGTTATGTAGCATTACGGTATAACGTATAACGTTATGTAGCATTACGGTATAACGTATAACGTTAGATGGTAATACGTTGTTACGTATAACGTTATGTAGTATTACGGTATAACGTATAACGTTATGTAGCATTACCTTATAACGTATAATGTTATGTAGTACTACGTTATAACGTATTACGTCATATGGTAGCAGATTATATGGTATAACGTTATGCAGTATTGCGTTATTACGTATAACGCTTTGTACCATTACGTTATAACGTATAACGCTATGTAGTATTACGATGTAACGTATAACGTTATGTAGCAATACTATATAACGTATGACGTTATGTAGTATTACGATGTAACGTATAACGCTATGTAGCATTACGATATATCGCATAACGTTATATAGCATTACTATATAACGTATAACGTTATGTAGTGTTACGTTATAACGTATAACGATATATGGTAATACGTTATGACGTATATCATTATGTAGTATTAAGATATAACGTGTAACGATATGTAGCATTACGATATAACGTATAACGTTATATAGCATTACGTTATAACGTTTAACGTTATCTGGTAATACGTTATGACGATTAACATTATGTAGTATGCGATTTAACGTATAACGTTATGTAGCATTACGGTATAA
>NW_025219978.1:1185129-1186614 GCF_014825855.1 Bombus pyrosoma | reverse complement strand
CGTTATACGTTAAATCGTATTGCTACATAACGTTATACGTTATATCGTAATGATACATAACGCTATACGTTATATCGTAATGCTACATATCGTTATACGTTATATCGTAATGCTACATAGCGTTATACGATATATCGTAATGCTACATAACGTTATACGTTATATCGTGATACTACATAACGTTATACGTTATATCGTATTACTATATAATGTTGTACGTTATAACGTAATATTACCTAACGGTATACGTTATATCGTAATACTATATAATGTTATACGTCATAACGTATTCCTACATAACGTTATACGTTATAACGTAGTGCTATATAACGTTATATGTTATATCGTAATGCTACATAACGTTATACGTTCTATCGTAATGCTACATATCGTTATACGTTATATCGTAATGCTACATAACGTTATACGTTATATCGTAATACTACATAACGTTATACGTTGTAACGTAATATTACATAACGCTATACGTTATATCGTAATGCTACATACCGTTATACGTTATATCGTAATGCTACATAGCGTTATTCGTTATAGCGTAATGCTACATAACGTTATTCGTTATATCGTGATACTACATAACGTTATACGTTATATCGTAATACTACATAAGGTTGTACGTTATAACGTAATATTACATAACGGTATACGCTATATCGTAATACTATATAATGTTATACGTCATAACGTATTACTACATAACGCTATACGTTATAACGTAGTGCTATATAACGTTATATGTTATATCGTAGTGCTACATATCGTTATACGTTATATCGTAATGCTACATAACGTTATTCGTTATATCGTGATGCTACATAACGTTATTCGTTATATCGTGATACTACATAACGTTATACGTTATATCGTAATACTACCTAAGGTTGTACGTTATAACGTAATATGACATAACGTTATACGTTATATAGTAATACTATATAATGTTGTATGTTATAACGTACTATTACATAACGGTATATGTTATACCGTAATACTATATAATGTGATACGCCATAACATATTACTACATATCGTTATACGTTATAACGTAGTGCTATATAACGTTATATGTTATATCGTAATGGTACATATCGTTATACGTTATATCGTAATACTATATAACGTTATACGTTATATCGTAATGATACATAACGTTATACGTTATATCGCAATAATACATAACGTTATACGTTATATCGTAATGCTACATAACGTTGTACGTTATATCGTAATGATACATAACGTTATACGTTATATCGTAATGCTATATAACGTTATACGTTATATCGTAATGCTACACATCGTTATACGTTATATCGTAATGCTACATAACGTTATTCGTTATATCGTAATGCTACATAACGTTATACGTTATATCGTAATGCTACATAACGTTATACGTTATATCGTAATGCTACATAACGTTATACGTTATATCGTAGTGCTACATAACGTTATACGTTATAT
>NW_025219978.1:1183146-1184629 GCF_014825855.1 Bombus pyrosoma | reverse complement strand
ACGCAATATCTATCTCCCACACAACGCAAAATCTATCGCACACACAACGATTACATCGATCTGTACAAACATCGTACAATAATTCGCAACCCTAGAGGCAACATTCCGTATCAAAGACACATTTGTCTAACTTGGAACGAAAGAAAGAAAATGAGGCTATTATGGAAAAGGAGCCCCAAAAATCAGACGATGAAAGAAAGACCGCGGCGCGCCCGAAAGGAACGAAATCACGATCTCTCGAAGGAACTAACAAACCTACGTGACGTACCCCCGTGCACCAGATAACCCTAAGGTTCAGCGGAAGGCCCAAGCATTGACCTTCGCCCGATTCCTGTCACGTGGTTTGCAACTTATCACGGTCGATGGCACCGACCGATGATACCAGAGATCCAGCAAATGGGCCTGCAATTTAACACACTCCAACTGAACAAGCGACAGCCCGGGGAGGGACCGCTGAACAGGATTACGAGGGCAAGGCCCCAACTGAACAGTGGGGTCCACCCCCGCGAGCTTGCCACTTGAACAGGATTACGGAGGACGTTAAATGCAGGTCCCTGCCCAAGTACCGAAGTACCAATCGGACAGGATTGCAGATCTGCGACTCAAGTATCACCAGTGCGATGACAACTCCCGCGATTCGCGGCAAACCATGAGCAGTTGTCGAGTAGTCACCAAGACAGAGGTGTCCTTGGGGCGACTTACGAATCCAAAGAGTTGTCCAGTGCACGTTGACCCGCACGTACCCGGAATACGCACGAGCGAGTACGTCACGATACAGTTTGAAAGAACTGAGCGATCGTGAACCGATAAATCTCGGGAACAATTTTTCCAATGTGATAAGCGAGGGGATCAAGGGAGACGAGATTTCTATTTTTCTTTCCAAGATGGATAAGTATCTTTGTACAGAATGAGCTTACAATGCACATAACATAAGTATCTATCTTACGATTAATTAAGGCTAAAACGCACGCATCCTACGGTGTCCCGCGGTGTCCCACGTTGTTCCACGATGTCCCACGGTGTCCCACGGTGCCCCCGCAGGGGGGTATTAGTCCAGTTTAGATCATCCAAAATTCTTTTGGCGGCTTATGGTGACCCAAACTGGACTGGTGCGTAGTTCTTAGCTTGGTATCGTTTTCCAAAGATTAATCAAGTGATTAATATTTGGAAAACGATGCCAATTACCGGGTCTCACCACGAGGAGGTGACTACGCAAGAGACCCGCCCATGAGTTATTTCGCATTATGCATCGGTCTCGACATTCAACCTATTGGCAAGAATGTTGAGTTCTGACTCTATTTATCATGGGCCTGCGTAAAGAGATAGCTATTTCGTAGCCTAACCACGAAACATCTATCTCCTACGCAGCAGTTACACGAGTATTTACAAACGTGAAACAAAGCTTACACAACGCAATATCTATCTCCCACACAACGCAACATGTATCTCACACACAACGATTACATGGATCAGTACAAACATC
>NW_025219978.1:1179684-1182646 GCF_014825855.1 Bombus pyrosoma | reverse complement strand
CGATATACGTTATATCCCAATACTACATTACGTTATACGTCATATGGTAATACCACATAACGTTATACGTTATAACATAAACCTATATAACGTTATATGTCCTATAGTAACACCACATAACGTTATAGGTTATATCGTAGCACTACACGACGTTATACGTTACATCGTAATACCACATAACGTTATACGTTATAACGTAATACTATGGAACGTTATACGTCATATCGTAACACCACATAACGTTATACGTTATATCGTAGTACCACATAATGTTATATGTTATATCGTATTGCTATATGACGATATACGTTATATCCTAATACTACATTACGATATACGTCATATCCTAACACCACATAACGTTATATGTTATATCATAGCACCACATAACGTTATACGTTATATCGTAATACCACATAACGTTATAGGTTATATCGCATTGCTATATGACGTTATACGTTATATCGTAATACCACATAACGTGATACGTTATAACGAAATACTATATAACGTCATACGTCATATCGTAACACCACATAACGTTATACGTTATATTCTAATGCTACATTACGTTATACGTCATAACGTAATACCACATAACGTTTTATGTTATATCGTAATTCTATACAACGTTATACGTCATATCGTAACACCACATGACGTTATATCGTAGTACCATATAACGTTACACGTTACAACGTAATACCACATAACGTTATACGTTATAACGTAATACTGTGTAACGTTATACGTCATATAGCAACACCACATAACGTTATACGTTATGACGTAATACTATGTAACGTTATACGTCATATCGTAACACCACATAGCGTTATACGTTATATCGTATTGCTATATGACGATATACGTTATATCCTAATACTACATTACGATATACGTCATATCCTAACACCACATAACGTTATAGGTTATATCGCATTGCTATATGACGTTATACGTTATATCGTAATACCACATAACGTGATACGTTATAACGAAATACTATATAACGACATACGTCATATCGTAACACCACATAACGTTATACGTTATATCGTATTGCTATATGACGTTATACGTTATACGTTATATTCTAATGCTACATTACCTTATACGTCATAACGTAATACCACATAACGTTTTACGTTATATCGTAATTCTATATAACGTTATACGTCATATCGTAACACCACATGACGTTATACGTTATATCGTAGTACCACATAACGTTACACGTTACAACGTAATACCACATAACGTTATACGTTATAACGTAATACTGTGTAACGTTATACGTCATATAGCAACACCACATAACGTTATACGTTATAACGTAATACTATGTAACGTTATACGTCATATCGTAACACCACATAGCGTTATACGTTATATCGTATTGCTATATGACGATATACGTTATATCCTAATACTACATTACGATAAACGTCATATCCAAACACCACATAACGTTATATGTTGTATCATAGCACCACATTACGTTATACGTTATATCGTAATACCACATAACGTTATAGGTTATATCGTATTGCTATATGACGTTATACGTTATATCGTAATACCACATAACGTGATACGCTATAACGTAATACTATATAACGTTATACGTCATATCGTAACACCACATAACGTTATGCGTTACAACGTAATACTATGTAACGTTATATGTCATATCGTAACACCACATAACGTTATACGTTATATCGTATTGTTATAAGCCGTTATATGTCATATCGCAACACCACATAACCTTATACGTTATATGGTAGTACTACATAACGTTATACGTTATATCGTATTGCTATATGACGATATACGTTATATTCTAATACTAAATTACGTTATACGTCATATCGAAAAACCACATAACGTTATACGTTATAACGTAATTCTATATAATGTTATACGTTATATCGTAGCACCACATAACGTTATACGTTATAACGTAATTCTATATAACGTTATACGTCAGATCGTAACACCACATAACGTTATACGTTATATCGTATTGCTATATGACGATATGCGTTATATCCAAATACTACATTACGATATACGTCATATCCTAACACCACATAACGTTATATGTTGTATCATAGCACCACATAACGTTATACGTTATATCGTAATACCACAAAACGTTATAGGTTATATCGTATTGCTATATGACGTTATACGTTATATCGTAATACCACATAACGTTATACGATATAACGTAATACTATGTAACGTTGTACGTCATATAGCAACTCCACATTACGTTATACATCATATCGTATTGCTATATGACGTTATACGTTATATCGTAATACCACATAACGTTATACGTTGTATCCTAATACTACATTACGTTATACGTCAGATCGTAACACCACATAACGTTATACGTTACATCGTAATACCACATAACGTTATACGTGATATCGTAATACCACATAACGTTATACGTTATATCGTATTGCTATATGACGTTATACGTTAAATTCTAATACTACATTACGTTATACGTCAGATCGTAACACCACATAACGTTATACGTTACATCGTAATACCACATAACGTTATACGTGATATCGTAATACCACATAACGTTATACGTGATATCGTAATACCACATAACGTTATACGTGATATCGTAATACCACATAACGTTATACGTCATATCGTATTGATACATGACGTTATACGTTATATCGTAATACAATATTACGTTATACGTCATATCGTAACACCACATAACGTTATACGTTATATCGTATTGCTATATGGCGTTATTCGTTATATTCAAATAGTACATTACGTTATACGTCATATCGTAATACCACATAACGTTATATCTTATAACGTAATACT
Organism: Bombus pyrosoma; assembly: GCF_014825855.1. Classification (NCBI taxonomy): domain Eukaryota; kingdom Metazoa; phylum Arthropoda; class Insecta; order Hymenoptera; family Apidae; genus Bombus; species Bombus pyrosoma. Next base: position 1,179,772 of record NW_025219978.1, on the reverse strand, counting down.
ATATAACGTTATACGCCATATCGTAACACCGCATAACGTTAAACGTTATATCGTATTGCTATATGACGTTATACGTTATATCGTAATA
>NW_025219978.1:1177712-1179184 GCF_014825855.1 Bombus pyrosoma | reverse complement strand
CAATACTGTCCGATTGGTACTTCGGTACTTGGACAGGGACCTGCATTTAACGTCCTCCGTAATTCTGTTCAAGTGGCAAACCCGCGGGGGTGGACCCCACTGTTCAGTTGGGGCCTTGCCTTTGTAATCCTGATCAGCGGTCCCTCCCCGGGCCGTCGCTTGTTCAGTTGGAGTGTGTTAAATTGCAGGCCCATTTGCTAGATCACTGGTATCATCGGTCGGTGCCATCGACCGTGATAAGTTGCAAGTGAGGTGACAGGAATCGAGCGAAGGTCAATGCTTGGGCTTTCCGCTGAACCTTAGGGTTATCTGGTGCACGGGGGTACGTCACGTAGGTTTGTTAGTTCTTTCGAGAGATCGCGATTTCGTTCGCTCCCCGCGCGCCGTGGTGTTTCTTTCATCGTCTGATTGTTGGGGCTCCTTTTCCATAGTAGCCTCATTTTCTTTCTTTCGTTGCAAGTTAGACAAATGTGTCTTTGATACGGAATGTTGCCGATAGGGTTGCGAATTATTGTACGATGTTTGTACAGATCGATGTAATCGTTGTGTGCGAGATGCATGTTGCGTTGTGTGGGAGATAGATATTGCGTTGTGTAAGCTTTGTTTCACGTTTGTAAAGATTCGTGTAACTGCTGCGTAGGAGATAGATATTTCGCGGTTAGGCTACGAAATAACTATCTCTTTACGCAGGCCCATGATAAATAGAGTCAGAACTCGACATTCTTGCCAATAGGTTGAATATCGAGACCGATGCATAATGTTAAATAACTCATGGGCGGGTCTCTTGCGTAGTCACCTCCCCGTGGTGAGACCCGGTAATTGGCATCGTTTTCCAAATATTAATCGGTTGATTAATCTTTGGAAAACGATACCAAGCTAAGAACTACGCACCAGTCCAGTTTGGGTCACCAAAAGCCGCCAAAAGAATTTTGGATGATCTAGACTGGACTAGCACCCCCGCGGGGACACCGTGGGACACCGTGGGACATCGTGGGACATCGCGGGACACCGTGGGATGCGTGCGTTTTAGCCTTAATTAATCGTAAGATAGATATCTATGTTAAGTGCATTGTGAGCTCATTCCGTACAAAGATACTTATCCATCTTGGAACGAAAAATATAAATCTCGTCTTTCTTGGTCTCCTCATTGGCTTACCACATTGGAAAAATTATTCCCGCGATTTATCGGTTCACGATCGCTCAGTTCTTTCAAACTGCCGCGTGGCGTACTCGCTCGCGCGTATTCCGGGTACGTACGGGTCAACGTGCACTCGACAACTCTTTGGATTCGTAAGTCGCCCCAAGGACACCTCTGTCTTGGTGACTACTCGACAACTGCTCCTCGTTTGCCGCGAATCGCGGGAGTTGTCATCGCGCTGGTGATACCTGAATCGCAATACTGTCCGATTGGTACTTCGGTACTTGGACAGGGACCTGCATTTAACGTCCTCCGTAATTCTGTTCAAGTGGCA
>NW_025219978.1:1175744-1177212 GCF_014825855.1 Bombus pyrosoma | reverse complement strand
ATGTAGTATTACGATGTAGCGTATAACGTTAGGTAGCATTACGGTATAACGTATAACGTTATGTAGCATTACGATATAACGTATAGCGTTATGTAGCATTACGATATAACGTATAACGTAATATGGTAATACGTAATGACGTATAACGCTATGTAGTATTACGGTATAACGTATAACGTTATGTAGCATTACGATATAACGTATAACGTTATATAGCATTACGTTATAATGTATAACGTTATATGGTAATACGTTATGACGTATAACGTTATGTAGTATTACGGTATAACGTGTAACGTTATATAGCATTACGTTATAACGTGTAACGTTATGTAGCATTACGATATAACGTATAACGTAGTTTGGTAATACGTTATGACGTATAACGTTATCTAGTATTACGGTATAACGTGTAACGTTATATAGCATTACGTTATAACGTATAACGTTATGTAGCATTACGATATAACGTATAACGTTATATAGCATTACGTTATAATGTATAACGTTATATGGTAATACGTTATGACGTATAACGTTATCTAGTATTACGGTATATCGTGTAACGTTATATAGCATTACGTTATAACGTGTAACGTTATATGGTAATACGTAATGACGTATAACGTTATGTAGTATTACGGTATAAGGTATAACGTTATATGGTAATACGTAATGTCGTATAACGTTATGTAGTATTACGGTATAACGTGTAACGTTATGAGGCATTACGATATAACGTATAACGTTATATAGCATTACGTTATAACGTATTTCGTTATATGGTAATACGTAATGACGTATAACGTTATGTAGTATTACGGTATAACGCATAACGTTATATAGCATTACGTTATAACGTATAACGTTATATGGTAATACGTTATGACGTATAACGTTATGTACTATTACGGTATAACGTATAACGTTATGTAGCATTACGATATAACGTATAACGTTATATAGCATTACGTTATAACGTATAACGTTATTTAGCATTACGATATAACGTATAACGTTATATGGTAATACGTAATGACGTATATCGTTATGTAGTATTACGGTATAACGTATAACGTTATATAGCATTACGTTATAATGTATAACGTTATATGGTAATACGTTATGACATATATCCTTATGTAGTACTAATGTGTAGCGTGTAACGTTATGTAACATTACGATATAACGAATAACGTTACATAGCATTACGTTATAACGTATATCGTTATTTAGCATTACGATATAACGTATTACGTTATATGGTAGTACGTTATGACGTATAACGTTATGTAGTATTACGGTATACCGTGTAACGTTATGTACCATTACGTTATAACGTATAACGTTGTGTAGTGTTACGTTATAATGTATAACGATATATGGTAATAAGTTATATCGTATAATATTATGTAGTATTACGTTGTAGCGTATAACGTTATGTAGCATTACGATATAGCGTATAATA
>NW_025219978.1:1173777-1175244 GCF_014825855.1 Bombus pyrosoma | reverse complement strand
ATTATTACGTCATAACGTATATCGTTTTATGGTAATAAGTTATAACATATAACATTATGCAATATTACGTTATAATGTATATCGTTATATGGTAATACGATATGGCGTATATCGTTATAGGGTAGTACGTTATAACGTATAAAGTTCAGTAGTACTACGTTATAACGAATAATGTTATGTAGTATTACGTTATAATGTATGACGTTATATCGTAATACGTTATAACGTAAAACATTATGCATTATTCCGTTATAATGAATATCGTTATATGGTAACACGTTATAACGTATATCGTTATATGGTAGTACGTTATAACGTATAACGTTCTGTAGTAGTTCGTTACAACATATATCGTTATATAGTTGAACGTTATGATGTAGAACGTTCAGTAGTATTTCGTTATAACGTATAACATTACGTATTATTACGTTATAACGTATATCGTTTTATGGTAATGAGTTATAACGTATGTCGTTATATGGTAATACGATATAACGTATATCGATATATGGTAGTACGTTATAACGTATAACGTTCAGTAGTGCTACGTTATAACGAATAATGTTATGTAGTATTACGTTATAATGTATGACGTTATATCGTAATACGTTTTAACATAAAACATTATGTATTATTCCGTTATAATGTGTATCGTTATGCGGGTAATACGTTATAACGTATATCGTTATATGGTAGTTCGTTATAACGTATAACGTTCTGTAGTATTTCGTTACAACGTATATCGTTATATAGTAGTACGTTATGATGTATAACGTTCAGTAGTATTTCGTTATAACGTATAACATTATGTATTATTACGTTATAACGTATATCGTCTTATGGTAATGAGTTATAACGTATAACATTATGTAATATTACGTTATAATGTATATCGTTATATGGTAATACGATATAACGTATATCGTTATATGGTAGTACGTTATAACGTATAACGTTCAGTAGTACTACGTTATAACGAATAATGTTATGTAGTATTACGTTATAATGTATGACGTTTTATCGTAATACGTTATAACGTAAAACATTATGTATTATAATGTTATAATGTATATCGTTATATGGTAATACGTTATAACGAATGTCGTTATACGGTAATACGATATAACGTATATCGATATATGGTAGTACGTTATAACGTATAACGTTCCGTAATACTATGTTATAACGAATAATGTTATGTAGTATTAGGTTATAATGTATGACGTTATATCGTAATACGTTATAACGTAAAACAGTATGTATTATTCCGTTATAATGTATATCGTTATATGGTAATACGATATAACGTATATCGTTATATGGTAGTTCGTTATAACGTATAAGGTTCAGTGGTACTACGTTATAACGAATAATGTTATGTAGTATTACGTTATAATGTATGACGTTATATCGTAATACGTTATAACGTAAAACATTATGTATTATTCCGTTATAATGTATATCGTT
>NW_025219978.1:1167444-1173277 GCF_014825855.1 Bombus pyrosoma | reverse complement strand
ATTACGATATGACGTATAACATTGTATAGTATTACGTTATAACGTATAACTTTATGTGGGATTACGGTATGGCGTATGACGTAATGTAGTATTAGGATATAAGGTATAACGCCATATAGCAATACGATATAACGTATAACGTTATGTGGTATTACGATATGACGTATAACATTATATAGTATTACGTTATAAGCTATAACGTAATGCAGTATTAGGATATAACGTATAACGTCATATAGCAATACGATATAACGTATAACGTTATGTGGTATTACGATATAACGTATATCGTTATGTGGTATTACGATATAACGTATAACGTTGTTTGGTATTACGATATGACGTATAACATTATATAGTATTACGTTATAAGGTATAACGTAATGTAGTAATAGGATATAACGTATATCGTCATATAGCAATACGATATAACGTATAACGTTATGAGGTGTTACGATATGACGTATAACGTTATGTGGGATTACGATATGACGTATAACGTAATAGTATTAGGATATAACGTATAACGCAATATAGCAATACGACATAACGTATAACGTTATGTGGTATTACGATAAGACGTATAACATTATATAGTATTACGATATAACGTATAACGTTATGGGGTACTACGATATGACGTATAACATTATATAGTATTACGTGATAAGGTATAACGTTATGTGGTATTGCTATATAATGTATAACGATATGTGGTATTACGATCTAACGTATAACGCTATGTGGTATTACGTTATAACGTATAACGTTATGTGGTATTACGATATAAGGTATAACGTTATATAGTACTACGTTATAACGTATAACGTTATGTGGTGTTGCGATATAACGTATAACGTTATGTGGTACTACGATATAAGTTATAACGTTGTTTGGTATAACGATATGACGTATAACATTACATAGTATTACGTTATAAGGTATAACGTATTGTAGTAATAGGATATAACGTATATCGTCATATAGCAATACGATATAACGTATAACGTTATGAGGTTTTACGATATGACGTATAACGTTATGAGGGATTACGATATGACGTATAACGTAATAGTATTAGGATATAACGTATAACGCCATATAGCAATACGACATAACGTATAACGTTATGTGGTATTACGATAAGACGTATAACATTATATAGTATTACGATATAACGTATAACGTTATGGGGTACTACGATATGACGTATAACATTATATAGTATTACGTGATGAGGTATAACGTTATGTGGTATTGCGATATAATGTATAACGATATGTGGTATTACGATCTAACGTATAACGCTATGTGGTATTACGTTATAACATATAACGTTATGTGGTATTACGATATAAGGTATAACGTTATATAGTATTACGTTATAACGTATAACGTCATGTGGTGTTGCGATATAACGTATAACGTTATGTGGTACTACGATATAAGTTATAACGTTGTTTGGTATTACGATATGACGTATAACATTACATAGTATTACGTTATAAGGTATAACGTAATGTAGTATTAGGATATAACGTATATCGTCATATAGCAATACGACATAACGTATAACGTTAGGAGGTGTTACGATATGACGCATAACGTTATGTGGTATTACGATATAACGTATAACGTTATGTGGTATTACGATATGGCGTATAAAATTATATAGTATTACGTAATAAGGTATAACGTTATGTGGTATTACGATATAAGGTATAACGTTATATAGTATTACGTTATAACGTATAACGTTATGTGGTATGACGATATAAGGTATAACGTTATAGAGCATTACGATATAACGTATAACGTTATGTGGTATTACGATATGATGTATAACATTACATAGTATTACGTTATAAGGTATAACGTAATGTAGTATTTGGACATAACGTATATCCTCATATAGCAATACGATATAACGTATAACGTTATGAGGTGTTACGATATGACGTATAACGTTATGTGGGATTACGATATGACGTATGACGTAATCTAGTTGTAGGATATAACGTATAACGCCATATAGCAATACGATATAACGTATAACGTTATGAGGTGTTGCGATATAACGTATAACGTTATGTGGTACTACGATATAAGGTATAACGTCGTTTGGTAATACGATATGACGTATAACATTATATAGTATTACGTTATAAGGTATAACGTAATGTAGCATTAGGATATAACATATATCGTCATATAGCAATACGATATAACGTATAACGTTATGAGGTGTTACGATATGACGTATAACGTTATGTGGTGTTACGATATGACGTATATCGTTATATAGTATTACGTTATAACGTATAACGTTATGTGGTGTTACGATATAATGTATAACGTTATGTGGTACTACGATATAAGGTATAACGTGGTTTGGTATTACGATATGACGTATAACATTGTATAGTATTACGTTATAACGTATAACGTTATGTGGGATTACGGTATGACGTATAACGTAATGTGGTATCAGGAAGTAAGGTATAACGCCATATAGGAATACGATATAACGTATAACGGTATGTGGTATTACGATCTAACGTATAAAGTTATGTGGTATTACGTTATAACGTATAACGTTATGTGGTATTACGATATAAGGTATAACATTATATAGTATTACGTTATAACGTATAACACTACATAGTATTACGATATAACGTATAACGTTGTTTGGTATTACGATATAACGTATAACATTATATAGTATTACGTTATAAGGTATAACGTAATGCAGTAATAGGATATAACGTATATCGTCATATAGCAATACGATATAACGTATAACGTTATGTGGTATTACGATATAACGTATACCGTTAGGTGGTGCTACGAGATGACGTATAACGTTATGTGGTATTACGATATATCGTTTAGGCTTGTATTGTATTGCGTTATAGCGTATAACGTTATGTGGTATGACGATATAAGGTATAACGTTATGCTATATTACGATATGATGTATAACATTACATAGTATTACGTTATAGGGTATAACGTTATGTGGTGTTACGATATGACGTATAACGTTATATAGTATTACGATATAACGTATAACGTTATGGGGTACTACGATATGACGTAAAACATTATATAGTATTACGTGATAAGGTATAACGTTATGTGGTATTGCGATATAATGTATAACGATATGTGGTATTACGATCTAACGTATAACGCTATGTGGTATTACGTTATAACGTATAACGTTATGTGGTATTACGATATAAGGTATAACGTTATATAGTATTACGTTATAACGTATAACGTTATGTGGTGTTGCGATATAACGTATAACGTTATGTGGTACTACGATATAAGTTATAACGTTGTTTGGTATTACGATATGACGTATAACATTACATAGTATTACGTTATAAGGTATAACGTAATGTAGTATTAGGATATAACGTATATCGTCATATAGCAATACGATATAACGTATAACGTTATGTGGTATTACGATATAACGTAGAACGTTATGCGGTACTACGTTATAACGTATAAAGTTATGTAGTACTGCGATATGACGTATATCGTTATGTAGTATTAGGGTATAACGTATATCGTCATATAGCAATACGATATAACGTTAAACGTTATGTGGTATTACGATATAAGTTATAACCTTGTGTGGGATTACGATATGACGCATAACGTAATGTAGTATTAGGATATAACGTATATCGTCATATAGCAATACGATATAACGTTAAACGTTATGTGGTATTACGATCTAACGTATATCGTCATATAGCAATACGATATAACCTATAACGTTATGAAGTGTTACGATACAAGGTATAACGTTATGTGGTATTACGATATCATGTGTAACATTACATAGTATTACGTTATATGGTATAACGTTATGTGGGATTACGATATGACGTATAACGTCATATAGCAATGCCATATAACGTATAACGTTATGTGGTATTACGATATAAGGTATAACGTTATGTGGGATTACTATATGACTTATAACGTAATGCAGTACTAGGATATAACGTATAACGCCATATAGCAATACGATATAACGTATAACGTTATGTGGCATTACGTTATAACGTATAGCTTTTTATAGTATAACGTGATAAGTTTTAACGTAATGTAGTATTAGAATATAACGTATATCGTCATATAGCAATATGATATATCATATAACGTTATGAGGTGTTACGAGATAGCGTATAACGTTATGTGGTATTACGATATGTCGTTTAGGCTTGTATAGTATTACGTTATAGCGTATAACGATATATAGTATTACGTTATAACGTATAAAGTTATGTAGTTCTGCAATATGACGTATAACGTAATGTAGTATTAGGATATAACGTATATCGTCATATAGCAATACGACATAACGTATAACGTTATGATGTGTTACGATATAACGTATAACGTTGTGTGGTATTACGATATAACGTATAACGTTATGTGGTATTACGATATAACGTATAACGTTATGTAGTATTACGATATGATGTATAACATTGCATAGTATTACGTTATAAAGTATAACATAATGTAGTATTTGGATATAACGTATATCGTCATATAGCAATACGATATGACGTATAACGTTATATAGTATTACGTTATAAGGTATAACGTTATGTAGGATTACGATATGACGTATAACGTAATGCAGTATTAGGATATAACGTATAACGTCATATAGCAATACGATATAACGTATAACGATATGTGGTATTACGATATGAGGTATAACGTTATATGGTATTACGATATAATGTATAACGTAATGCAGTATTAGGATATAACGTATAACGTCATATAGCAATAAGATATAACGTATAACGTTATGTGGTATAACGATATAACGTATGACGTTATGTGGTATTACGATAAGACGTATAACATTATATAGTATTACGTTATGAGGTATAACGTTATGTGGTATTACGTTACAACGTATAACGTTATGTGGTATTACGATATGACGTATAACGTTTTATAGTATTACTTCATAACGTATAACGTTATGTGGTATTACGATACGACGTATATCGTTATGTGGTATTACGATATAACGTATAACATTACATAGTATTACGTTATAAGGTATAACGTAATGTAGTATTTGGATATAACGTATATCGTCAAATAGCAATACGATAAAACGTATAACGTTTTGTGGTATTACGTTATAACGTATAACGTCATGTGGAATTACGATATAACGTATACCGTTAGGTGGTGCTACGAGATGACGTATAACGTTATGTGGTATTACGATATATCGTTTAGGCTTGTGTTGTACTGCGTTATAGCGTATAGCGTTATGTGGTATTACGATATAACGTATAACGTTATGTGGTATTACGATATGATGTATAACATTACATAGTATTACGTTATAAGGTATAACGTAATGTAGTATCAGGATATAACGTATATCGTCATATAGCAATACGATATAACGTATAACGTTTTGTGGTATTACGTTATAACGTATAACGTTATGTGGTATTACGTGATGAGGTATAACGTTATGTGGTATTGCGATATAAGGTATAACGATATGTGGTATTACGATCTAACGTATAACGTTACGTGGTATTACGTTATAACGTATAACGTTATGTGGTACTGCGATATGACGTATAACGTTATGTGGTACTACGTTATAGCGTATAAAGTTATGTAGTACTGCGATATGACGTATAACGTAATGAAGTATTAGGATATAACGTATAACGCCATATAGCAATACGATATAACGTATAACGTTATGTGGTATTACGATATGACGTATAACGTTATGTGGTACTACGATATAAGGCAT
>NW_025219978.1:1165502-1166944 GCF_014825855.1 Bombus pyrosoma | reverse complement strand
TCGTTATGTAGTATTAATGTATAACGTGTCACGTTATGTAGCATTACGATATAACGTTTAACGTTATATAGCATTACGTTATAACGTATAACGTTATATGGTAATACGTTATGACGTATAACGTTATGTAGTATTACGGTATAACGTATAACGTTATGTACCATTACGTTATAACATATAACGTTGTGTAGTGTTACGTGGTAACGTATAGCGATATATGTAAATACGTTATAACGTATAATATTATGTAGTATTACGATGTAACGTATAACGTTATCTAGCATTACGGTATAACGTATAACTTTATGTAGTATTACGGTATAACGTGTAACGTTATGTAGCATTACCATATAACCTATAACGTTATGTAGCATTACGTTATGACGTATAACGTTATATGGTAATACGTTATGACATATATCGTTATGTAGTATTAATGTATAACGTGTCACGTTATGTAGCATTACGATATAACGTTTAACGTTATATAGCATTACGTTATAACGTATAACGTTATATGGTAATACGTTATGACGTATAACGTCATGTAGTATTACGGTATAACGTATAACGTTATGTACCATTACGTTATAACATATAACGTTGTGTAGTGTTACGTTATAACGTATAGCGATATATGTAAATACGTTATAACGTATAATATTATGTAGTATTACGATGTAACGTATAACGTTATCTAGCATTACGGTATAACGTATAACGTTATGTAGTATTACGGTATAACGTATAACGTTATGTAGCATTACGATATAACGTATAACGTATAACGTTATATGGTCATACGTTATGACATATATCGTTATGTAGTATTAAGGTATAACGTGTAACGTTATGTAGCATTACGTGATAACGTATAACGCCGTGTAGTGTTACGTTATAACGTATAACGATATATGGTAATACGTTATAACGTATAACGTTATGTAGCATTACGATGTAACGTATAACTTTATGCAGCACTACGATATAACGTATAACGTTATATGGTAATACGTTATGACGCATAACGTTATGTAGTATTACGGTATAACGTTTATCGTTATGTAGCATTACGATATAACGTATAACGTTATGCGGAACTACGATATAACGTATAACGTTATATGGTAATACGTTATGACGTATAACGTTATGTAGTATTACGGTATAACGTGTAACGTTATGTAGCATTACGATATAACGTATAACGTTATGTAGCATTACGTTATAATGTATAACGTTATATGGTAATACGTTATGACATATATCGTTATGTTGTATTAATGTATAACGTGTAACGTTATGTAGCATTACGATATAACGTATAACGTTATATAGCATAACGTTATAACATATAACGTTATGCAGCACTACGATATAACGTATAACGTTATATGGCAATACGTTATGACGTATAACGTTATGTAGTATTACGGTATAAC
>NW_025219978.1:1163563-1165002 GCF_014825855.1 Bombus pyrosoma | reverse complement strand
TATATCGTACAACGTTATGTTGCATTACGATATAACGTATAACGTTATGTAGCATTACGTTACAGCGTATGACGATATATAGTATAACGTTATAACGTATAACGTTATGTAGTGTTACGTTATAACGTATATCGTTATATAGTATTACGATATACCGTAGAGCGTTATACGGTATTACGATATAACGTATAACGATATGTAGTATTACGATATAACGTATAACGTTATGTAGTATTACGTTACAACGTATGACGCTATATAGTATTACGATATATCGTATAACGATATGTAGTATTAAGATATAACGTAACGCATTATGTACTATTACGTTGTAATGATTAACGCAATGAAGTATTACCTTATAGCGTATAACGTTATGTAGTATTACGATACAACGTGTAACTATATGTAGCATTACGGTATAACGAATAACGTTATGTAGCATTACGATATAACGCATAACGTTATGTAGCATTACGATATAACGTATAACGTTATGTAGTATTACGATATATCGTATAACGATATGTAGTATTAAGATATAACGTAAAACGTTATGTACAATTACGTTATAACGATGAACGCTATGTAGTATTACGATATAACGTGTAACGTTATGTAGTATTACGTTACTACGTATGACGCTATATAGTATTACGATATAACGTATACCGTTATGTAGCATTACGATATAACGTATAACGTTATGTTGCATTACGTTATGACGTATAACGTTATGTAGCATTACGATACAACATATAACCTTATGTAGTATTACGAAATAACGTATAACGTTATGTAGTACTACGGTACAACGTATGATGCTATAAAGTATTATGATATAACGTATAACGTTATGTAGCACTACGACATAACGTATAACGTTCTGTAGCATTACGTTATAACGTATAACGATATATGGTATTACGATATAACGTATAACGTTATGTAGCACTACGATATAACGTATAACGCTATATGGTACTACGTTATAACGTATAACTATATATGGTATTATGATATAACGTATAACGGTATGTAGTATTACGGTATAACGTATAACGATATATGGAATTACGATACAACGTATAACGTTATGTAGCATTACGATATAGCGTATAACGTTATGTAGCATAACGATACAACGTATGACGCTATATAGTATTACGATATAACGTGTAACGTTATGTAGTATTACGTTACAACGTATGACACTATATAGTATTACGATATAACGTACAACGTTATGTACCACTACGACATATCGTATAACGTTTTGTGGCATTACGTTATAACGTATAACGATATGTGGTATTACGATATAACGTATAACGTTATGTAGCACTACGATATAACGTATAACGCTATATGGTACTACGTTATAACGTACAACGCTATATGGTATTACGACATAAAGTATAACGATATGTAGTATTACG
>NW_025219978.1:1161625-1163063 GCF_014825855.1 Bombus pyrosoma | reverse complement strand
TACTATATAACGATATACGTTATAGCGTAATGCTATATAACGTTATTCATATATCGTAATGCTACATAACGTTATACGTTATACCGTAATACTACATAACGATACACGTTATAACGTAATATTACATAACGATATACGTTGTATAGCAATGCTATATAACGATATACGTCATAACGCAATGCTATATAGCGTTATACGTTACAACTCAATAATACATAACGTTATACGTTATGACGTAATACTATATAACGTTGTACGTTATAACGTAATGCTACATAACCTTATACGCTATAACGTAATACTATATAACGATATACGTTACAACGCAACAATACATAACGTTATACGTTATGACGTAATGCTATATAACGTTATACGTTATAACGTAATGCTATATAACGTTATAAGTTATATCGTAATGCTACATATCGTCATACGTTATACCGTAATACTGCATAACGTTACACGTTATAACGTGATATTACATAACGTTACACGTTATTACGTAATACTACATAACGTTATACGCTATGACGTAATACTACATAACGTTATACGTTACAACGTAATGCTATATAACGTTATACGTTATATCGTAATGCTACATAACGTCATACGTTATACCATAATACTACATAACGTTATACGTTATAACGTAATGCTATATTACGTTATACGTTATATCGTAATGCTACATGACGTCATACGTTATACCGTAATACTACATAACGTTATACGTTATAACGTAATGCTATGTAGTGTTATACCTTGAAACGTAATATTACAGAACGTTAAACGTTATAACGTAATGCTATATAACATTATACGTAATATCGTAATGCTACATAACGTTATACGTTATAACGTAATGCCATATAACGTTATACGTTATATCGTAATGCTACATAACGTCATACGTTATACCGTAATACTACATAACGTTATACGTTATAACGTAATGCTATGTAATGTTATACGTTATAACGTAATGCTATATAACGTTATACGTTATGAAGTAATGCTATATAACGTTATACGTTATATCGTAATGCTACATAACGTTATACGTTATAACGTAATGCCATATAACGTTATACGTTATAAAGTAATGCTATATATCGTTATACGTTATATCGTAATGCTACATAACGTTATACGTTATATCGTAATGCTACATAACGTTGTACGTTATGACGTAATGCTACATAACGTTATACGTTATGAAGTAATACCATATAACATTACACCTTATAACGTAATGCTATATAACGTTATACGTTATATGGTATTGCTACATAACGTTATACGTTACAACGTAATGCTACATAACGTTATACGTTATAACGTAATGCTATATAACGTTATACGTTATGTCGCAATACTATATATCGTTGTACGTTATAACGTAATGCTACATAACCTTATACGTTATAACGTA
>NW_025219978.1:1159689-1161125 GCF_014825855.1 Bombus pyrosoma | reverse complement strand
CTATATAACGTTATACGCTATAGCGTAATTCCATATAACGTTAAGCGTCATAAGGTAATGCTACATAACGTTATACGTTATATCGTAATACTACATATCGTTATACCTTATATCGTAATACTACATAACGTTATACGTTATAACGTAATGCTACATAACGTTATACGTTATATCGTAAGAGTATATAACGTTATACGTTATAACGTAATTCCATATAACGCAAAACGTTATAACGTAATTCCATATAACGTTATACCTTATAACGTAATACTATATAACGTTAAACGTTGTATCGTAATACTACATAACGTTATACGTTATAACGTATTACCATATAACGTTATACGTTATAACGTAATGCTACATAACGTTATAACGTAATGCTACATAACGTTATACGTTATATCGCAGCAGTATATAACGTTATACTTTATAACGTAATAGTATATAACGTTATACATTACAACGTGATGCTACATTACGTTATATGTTATATCGTAATACTACATAACGTTATAGGTTGTAACGTAATAGTATATAACGTTATACATTATAACGTAATGCTACATTACGTTATATGTTATATCGTAATACTACATAACGTTATACGTTATATCGTAACAGTATATAACGTTATACGTTGTAACGTAATAGTATATAACGTTATACTTTATAACGTAATGCTACATAACGTTATACGTTACAACGTAATACTACATCACGTTATACATTATAACGTAATACCATGTAACGTTAAACGTTATATCGTAATACTACATAACGTTATACGTTATAACGTATTACCATAGAACGTTATATGTTATAACGTAACGCTACATAACGTTATATGTTATATCGTAATACTACGTAACGTTATACGTTATATCGTAATACTTCATAACGTTATACGTTATAACTTACAACTATATAACGTTATACGTTATATCGTAACAGTATATAACGTTATACGTTATAACGTAATGCTACATAACGTTATACGTTACAACGTAATACTACATCACGTTATACATTATAACGTAATACTATTTAACGTTATACGTTATAACGTAATTCCATATAACGTTATGCGTTATAACGTAATGCTACATAACGTTATACGTTATATCGTATTACTACATAACGTTATGCGTTACAACGTAGTACTACATCACGTTATACATTATAACGTAATACTACATAACGTTATACGTAATAACGTAATACTATATAACGTTACACGTTATAGCGTATCAACATATAACGTTATACTTTATAACGTAATGCTACATAACGTTATACGTTATATCGCAACAGTATATAACGTAATACTTTATAACGTAATAGTATATAACGTTATACATTACAACGTGATGCTACATTACGTTATATGTTATATTGTAATACTACATAACGTTATACGTTATATCGTAACAGTA
>NW_025219978.1:1154916-1159189 GCF_014825855.1 Bombus pyrosoma | reverse complement strand
GACAGTTATCAGACGGGAAATGATAACACTGCCGAATGTCGAAAACACCCCGGAGTTTCGACTAGAAGAACTCGCGTGCGCGGTGGGAAGACTAACGAAGGGGAAATGCCCGGGACCCGACTTAGTCGAAGTGGAAGTAATTCAACGCGCCTGGGGAGGAATACACCAGGAGCTCCTCAGGCTCATGAACGGATGCCTTGCCTGGGGAATCTTCCCAAAGAGATGGAAAACGGGGAACGTCATCACCATTCCGAAGGGACCAGAACGGGATAGAAGTAGCCCGAAGTCTTATAGGCCAATCTGCCTGCTGTCTATGGTGGGCAAGCTACTCGAGAGACTGATGGCTGCTAGGATGGCGAGCATTCTTCATGGACACGAGCTATCATCCGATCGACAATATGGATTTCGCCCTGGAAGATCGACAGTGGACGCGAT
Organism: Bombus pyrosoma; assembly: GCF_014825855.1. Lineage (NCBI taxonomy): Eukaryota > Metazoa > Arthropoda > Insecta > Hymenoptera > Apidae > Bombus > Bombus pyrosoma. Next base: position 1,158,754 of record NW_025219978.1, on the reverse strand, counting down.
CACCAAATTCCGCGAGAAAGTTGAGCAAATGAGCGAGGAGAAATACGACCTCACAATTGCACTCGACATATCTGGAGCCTTTGATAACGTATGGTGGCTGAACGTATTGCATGAACTGAAGAGAAGAGGCTGTCCAGACAACCTATATCGATTGACGAGGAGCTACTTCTCGGAGAGAACCGTGCAAATCAGCGGAAAAAACGACACAGTCAGCAAGCCCGTTACGAAAGGATGCCCGCAGGGATCGGTATTGGGTCCAAGCTTCTGGAACCTGATATTTGATGACCTGCTGGCAGAACTTACGACAAGCGCGACAGCCTGCGAACCGATCGCGTACGCAGACGACATAGTGATCCTAGTCGCAGGAAACGCGAGAAAGGAGCTGCAGGGGAAGGGACAGGATGTAGTCACACGCGTCTCTACCTGGTGCAGTAGGAAGAAACTGTCGCTATCAGCGGAGAGAACGGAGATGCTGCTAGTCAAAGGCAAACTTGACGCGGAAAGACCACCGATCATCAAGATCGACGGCAAAAACGTAAGAATGGTACAAGCAGTAAAGTACCTGGGAGTGTACCTCGAAAGCGGCCTGAGAATAAACAGGCATGTATATGAAATAACACAAAAGTGCCAAAAACTGTTCAACGGTCTCGCGAGGGTGGCCAAGGCGAAGTGGGGACTCGGACACGCGGCCATGCGTACCTTGTACAAAGGGCTGTTCGAGCCGATAACCACGTACGCGGCGGCCGGCTGGAGAGACCTGATGAATGGAACAACTAGGCGCATGCTTATGCGGTCACAGAGGATGGCACTCCTCCGAGTGACGAAGGCCTACAGAACGACCTCAACAGAGGCACTACAAGTCATTGCAGGGGTCACTCCGATTGATCTCTTGATAGAAACCAGGGCGAGAATACATAAGAAGAAAAGAGGACAAGACGAAGCAAGCAGTGAGAAGGCGATCGTCAAAGAGGCGATCCAGAAATGGCAGGAACGCTGGCAGACCACGCAGAAGGGAAGAACAACCTTCGCATACTTCGGCAGCGTCAAGGAAAGGCTCGAATGCCGCTGGATAAGACCCGACCACTACACGACGCAGTTCATTAGTGGTCATGGAGACTTTAACAGCAAGCTTAAGACGTTCTGTCTGAGCGAAGTGGACGCGTGCGACTGCGGCGAGGAAGAAACCCCTCAGCATATCCTTGAGGACTGTCCAATTTACGACGAAGATAGTCAAAAACTGCGAAATGCCATAGAAGAGCTAAATCTGGACTGGCCAGAAGAAAAGTGGGAGTTCGTAACGAAGGACGTATACCCCCACTTCCGCCAGTTCACAAGGAGCGTCCTACAGGCAAAGGAAAAGAAGAGAAAGAAGACCCGTCGAGAGACGGGAGGAATGCATGAAAGACAACAAGGACGACCTCCAGACACAAGACCGACACAGCCGGGCGAGCAGACAAGCCAGCAACCGAGGAGAAGAAGTCTGAGACTGGCTGGAAGGACACCCGAGCAAAGCAGAGGGGAAACATAGTCACAGAAACAACGAATGGGATAATAGCATGAAACCTGGAACCTGCCGCAACAGAGGACTCAAATAAGGAAAAATGACAAAAAAAAGAACTCGGAGAAACACCCAAGAAAAAAAGGCGCAGAAAACACAACGACCAGGAGGAACACCTGCGACCGTCAATGCAGGCGGCACCCATGAAAATGAGTGCTGTGACGGTGCAGGTTATAATCGGCCTGAAGGCCAACTTGCTGGGACCGAGCTATAAGCTGGCAGCTCCGCCTCCTCGTGGCCCCCGCTGGTAACGGTGCGGCGCGATGCGTGCATCGCGTGGCACCGGCTAAGCGAGCTGCCGCCCGAAAGGGTAGGTTCAACTTGTCCGATGACCCGCAAGGAGAGGGCAGGGTTTTTCCAAGTCGCGCGCCGACCATCTACGCGCCGTTCCCTGGGTGGATGGGGGCTGGGAAGTGGATAAAATATGAGCGATGCCAGTATAGGTTATATACCTCAGGTATGGCACGGTCTCCCGAGAGGAGAGACTCCGCGCTCACACTACGTGCTTCCACTCGCTCGGCTAGCGGCTTAATTCCGTCGGAGTTTACCGTATATCCGAGGAATGAGATTTCGTGTGCGCCGAATTCGCATTTTGCAGAATTGATTACTACGGCTCACCAATTGGTGAGGCGGTTGAACAGGGTTCGCAGATGTTCGCAATGGTGCTTCTCATCTTCCAAAGCTATGGGGAAATCGTCTATATACGCGTAGATGAAATCGATACCGCGCGTGATTTCGTCGACGAATCGCTGACACGTTTTCGCGGCGTTCCAAAGTCCGAATATCGTGTTCGTCGCTTCGAAAAGTCCGAAAGGTCTCGTAATCGCGGTTTTTTCAACATCTTCAGGCGCTATCTGAATTTGATGATATGCGCGAAAAAGATCGATTTTCGAGAAGGCGCTCTTCGACGTGTAGACGTTGCGCGAAGTGTTCGATGTGTGACGGCGTGTACCTGTCGGGTATGGTGCGAGCGTTCAACGCACGGTGTTCGCCACATGGTCGCAGGTGTCCGTCCTTCTTCGGTACGACGTGCAGGGGCGATGCCCACGGGCTTTTCGATGGTCGCATCACGCCCTGCTCGATCATCATTTCGAACTCCGCCCTAATCTGTTGAAGTCGGTCAGGTGCGAGCCGACAGGGTTTGCTGTAGACAGACAGGCCAGGTGTGGTTTCGATGTGGTGTACCACACGTGTTGAGTCTTCTCCCGTCCGAAAGCCGGTGGGTGGGATAGGTTGGGGAATTTGGCAAGGAGTCGGTGATACGTCGACTCTCCGATGACTGTCTTGATCGACGCTATCTGGTTCGAGGCCGTGTATCCTCTCGCCGACCTATTCGAGGTAGAGTCTATGAGGCGTTTATTCCTTACGTTCACCCACAATTCGAAATGGCTAAGAAAGTTCACACCGATGATAGGTGTGCCAACGTCCGCTATTATGAAACGCCATTTCATCGCTCTACGCAATGCCAAGTCAAGGGACACCAGGGTGGTGTCGTAGGTCGCGATGCGTGACCCGTTACCCGCGAACAATTAGTACGTATCTTGGTTCGCGGGCCAGCGTATTTTTTTGCGCGGGAATACACATACGTCGGCACCGGTGTCGACTAACAAAGAGATTTTTGAGCTCCTGTCCCTCACGAATATGCGGCGGGATACTAGGCCGTCGTCGCTTGCCGCGTTTACGAACGGCCGGTCTCGTTTCCCTGATTCCAGGTGCACGGTGAACGGCACTTCTTCGCGCGTGCTCGGAACGTCGCGTGATAATTAGCGAAGACCGGAGTTCCGCGAATTTTCTCCGGGGCGCCGTCTGTGCCATCTCGAGTTTGGACTTTGATAGCGGCGTCGGTCGAGGCGCAGGGCCTTGATTCGTGCTTCTATTCGGGAGAGTCTGTCGTTCAACGATCCTGGCGTGCAACTTCGCTGTTCACCTCCCGTTCTTTCGGTTTCGATTACGGCGACCTTCTGTCTTCTCAGCTAATGCGATTCGCAGATGAGGTCGGCCGACTGCGTCAACTTCTCTGCGTCGGTATCGCCCACTGTGGCCAGGGCGCCATCTAGGTACTCCGGGTGTCGCTCCCTCCCGTGCGTGAGCAAAAAATCATCCGGCACGGAGGGGCTGGCTAGTCTCTTTAGATGCTGGTAGAATTGGGATGGTTTCCCGTCGCCAATCTCTTCAGGCTGGCTGTATCGGCCAGCTCTAGAATGATATCGCCTTTTGATTTTTCGTATCGTTCAGCCTTCGGCGTCCTCCGCCTCACGTCCTCGATATGCCGTAGGTACT
>NW_025219978.1:1152994-1154416 GCF_014825855.1 Bombus pyrosoma | reverse complement strand
ACGTTACATCCTTATGCCATATAACGTTATACGTTATAACGTAATACTATATTACGTTATACGTTATAACGTAATGCTACATAACGTTATACGTTATATCGTAATATTACATATCGCTATATGTTATGACGTAATGCTACATAACGTTATACGTTACATCCTAATACCATATAACGTTATACGTTATAACGTATTGCTATATAACGTTATACGTTATAACGTAATGCTACATAACGTTATACGTTATATCGTAATACTACATATCGCTATATGTTATAACGTAATGCTTCATAACGTTATACGTTACATCCTAATACCATATAACGTTATACGTTACAACGTATTGCTATATAACGTTATACGTTATAACGTAATGCTACATAACGTTATACGTTATATCGTAATACTACATATCGCTATATGTTATAACGTAATGCTTCATAACGTTATACGTTACATCCTAATACCATATAACGTTATACGTTGTAACATATGTCTACATAACGTTATACGTTATAACGTAATGCTGCATAACGTTATACGTTATATCGTAATACTGCATATCGCTATATGTTATAACGTAATGCTACATAACGTTATACGTTACATCCTAATACCATATAACGTTGTACGTTACAACGTATTGCTATATAACGTTATACGTTATAACGTAATGCTACATAACGTTATACGTTATATCGTAATACTACATATCGCTATCTGTTATAACGTAATGCTTCATAACGTTATACGTTACATCCTAATACCATATAACGTTATACGTTACAACGTATTGCTATATAACGTTATACGTTATAACGTAATGCTATATAACGTTATACGTTATAACGTAATGCTACATAACGTTATACGTTACATCCTTATGCCATATAACGTTATACGTTATAACGTAATACTATATTACGTTATACGTTATAACGTAATGCTACATAACGTTATACGTTATATCGTAATATTACATATGGCTATATGTTATGACGTATGCTACATAACGTTATACGTTACATCCTAATACCATATAACGTTATACGTTATAACGTATTGCTATATAACGTTATACGTTATAACGTAATGCTACATAGCGTTATACGTTATAACATATATCTACATAACGTTATACGTTACATCCTTATTCCATATAACGTTATACGTTACAACGTATTGCTATATAACGTTATACGTTATAACGTAATGCTACATAACGTTATACGTTATAACGTAATGCTACATAACGTTATACGTTACATCCTCATACCATATAACGTTATACGTTGTAACATATATCTACATAGCGTTATACGTTGTAACGTAATGCTACATAACGTTATACTTTATAATATATATCTGCTTAAAGTTATACGTTATAACGTAATGCTACATAACGTTATACGTTATATCGTA
>NW_025219978.1:1148256-1152494 GCF_014825855.1 Bombus pyrosoma | reverse complement strand
TTACGATATAACGAATAACGATATGTAGCATTACGATATAACGTGTAACGTTACGTAGTATTACGTTATAACGTATAACGTTATGTGGTATTACATTATAACGTGTAACGCTATATAGTATTACGATATAACGTATAACGTTATGTAGCATTACGATATAACGAAAACGATATGTACTGTTACGATATAACGTATAACGTTATGTAGTTTTACGATACAGCATATAACGATATGAAATAATACGTTATAACGTATAACGTTATGTTGTATTACATTATAACGTGTAACGCTATACAGTATTACGATATATCGTATAACGTTATATGGTATTACGATATAACCTATAACGTTACGTAGCATTACGATATGACTTATAACGTTATATAGTATTACGTTATAACGTATAACGTTATGTAGCATTACGATATAACGAAAACGATATGTACTGTTACGATATAACGTACAACGTTATGCAGCATTACGATATAACGAATAACGATATGTAGCATTACGATATAACGTATAACGTTATGTAGAACTACGTTCCAACGTATAACGTTATGTAGCGGTACGTTATAACGTATAACGTCATGTAGCATTACGATATAACGTATAACGATATGTAGCATTACGATATGACGTATGACGATATGTAGCATTACGATATGACGTATAGCGTTATATTGTATTACGATATTACGCATAACGATATGTAGTGTTACGATATAACGTATAACGTTATATAGTATTACGTTATAACGTATAACGTTATGTAGTGTTACGTTATAACATATAACGTTATATAGTATTACGATATAACGGATAACGTTATATGGTAATACGTTATAACGTATAACGATATGTATCATTACGATATATCGTATAACGTTATATAGTAATACGATATAACGGATAACGTTATATGGTAATACGTTATAACGTATAACGATATGTATCATTACGATATAACGTATAACGTTATATAGTACTACGATATAACGGATAACGTTATATGGTATTACGATATTACGCATAACGATATGTAGTGTTACGATATAACGTATAACGATATGTAGCATTACGATATGACGTTTAACGTTATATGGTATTACGATATTACGCATGACGATATGTAGTGTTACGATATAACGTATAGCGTTATTTAATATTACGTTATAACGTATAACGTCATGTAGCATTACGTTATAACGTATAACGTTATGTAGCATTACGATATAACGTATAACGTTATATAGTATTACGTTATAACGTATAACGTTATGTAGTGTTACGATATAAGGTTTAACGTTATGTAGCATTACGTTATAGCGTATAACGTTATGTAGTACTACGTTATAACGTATAACGTTATGTAGCATTACGATATAACGTATAACGTTATGTAGTGTTACGATATAACGTATAACGATACGTAGTATTACGATATAACGTATAACGTTATATGGTAATACGTTATAACGTATGACGATATGTACTATTACGACATAACGTGTAACGTTATGTAGTATTTGGTTATAACGTGTAACGTTATGGAGCATTGCGATATGACGTATAACGATATGTAGTATGACGATATAACGTATAACGTTATATGGTAGTACTTTATAACGTATAACGTTATGTAGTGTTACGTTATAACGTATAACGTTATATAGAGTTACGATGTAACGGATAACGTTATATGGTAATACGTTGTAACGTATAACGATATGTAGCATTACGATATAACGTATAACGATATGTGGTATTACGATATGACGTATAACGTATTACGGTAATACGTTATTACGTATAACGATATGTAGTATTACGATATAACGTATAACGTTATATGGTATTACGATATAACCTATAACGCTACGTAGCATTACGATATAACTTATAACGTTATATAGTATTACGTTATAACGTATAACGTTATGTAGCATTACGATATAACGGATAACGTTATGCAGCATTACGATATAACGAATAACGATATGTAGCATTAAGATATAACGTATAACGTTATGTAGTACTACGTTCCAACGTATAACGTTATGTAGTGTTACGTTATAACGTATAACGTCATGTAGCATTACGATATAACGTATAACGATATGTAGCATTACGATATGACGTATAACGATATGTAGCATTACGATATGACGTATAGCGTTATATGGTATTACGATATTACGCATAACGATATGTAGTGTTACGATATAACGTATAACGTTACATAGTATTACGTTATAACGTATAACGTTATGTAGTGTTACGTTATAACGTATAACGTTATATAGTATTACGCTATAACGTATAACGTTATATGGTAATACGTTACAACGTATAACGATATGTATCATTACGATATAACGTATAACGTTATATAGTACTACGATATAACGGATAACGCTATATGCTATTACGATATTACGCATAACGATATGTAGTGTTACGATATGACGTATAACGAAATGTAGCATTAGGATATGACGTATAACGTTATATGGTATTACGATATTACGCATGACGATATGTAGTGTTACGATATAACGTATAACGTTATTTAATATTACGTTATAACGTATAACGTTATGTAGCATTACGATATAACGTATAACGATATGTAGCATTACGATATGACGTAGAACATTATATGGTATTACGATACTACGCATAACGATATGTAGTGTTACGATATAACGTATAACGTTATGTAGTGTTACGATATAACGTATAACGTTATATAATATTACGCTATAACGTATAACGTTACGTAGTCTTATGTTATAAGGTATAACGTTATGAGTGTTACGATATAACGTATAACGTTATGTGGTATTACGATATAACGTATAACGTTATGTAGTTTTACGATATAGCATATAACGATATGTAATAATACGTTATAACGTTTAACGTTATGTGGTATCACATTATAACGTGTAACGTTTTATGGTAATACGTTATAACGTATAACGATATGTAGTATTACGATATAACGTATAACGTTATCTAGCATTACGATATAACGTATAACGTTATGTAGTTTTACGATACAGCATATAACGATATGTAATAATACGTTATAACGTATAACGTTATGTTGTAATACATTATAACGTGTAACGCTATATAGTATTACGATATAACGTATAACGTTATATGGTATAACGATATAACGTATAACGATATGTAGTTTTACGATATAGCATATAACGATATGTAGCATTACGATATGACGTATAACGTTATATGGTATTACGATATTGCGCATAACGATATGTAGTGTTACGACATAACGTATAACGTTATGTAGCATTACGATATAAAGTATAACAATATGTAGCATTACGATATGACGCATAACGTTATATGGTATTACGATATTACGCATAACGATATGTAGTTTTACGATACAGCATATAACGATATGTAATAATACGTTATAACGTTTAACGTTATGTGGTATCACATTATAACGTGTAACGTTATATGGTAATACGTTATAACGTATAACAATATGTAGTATTACGATATAACGTATAACGTTATCTAGCATTACGATATAACGTATAACGTTATATAGTATTACGTTATAATGTATAACGTTATGTAGTACTACGTTATAACGTATAACGTTATGTAGTGTTACGTTATAACGTATAACGTTATCTAGCATTACGATATAACGTATAACGATATGTAGCATTACGATATAACTTATAACGTTATGTACTATTACGACATAACGTATAACGTTATGTAGTACTGCGTTATAACGTATAACGTTATGTAGCATTACGATATAACGAAAACTATATGTACTGTTACGATATAACGTATAACGATATCTAGTATTACGATATAACGTTTAATGTAATGTAGTTTTACGATATAGCATATAACGATATGTAATAATTCGTTATAACGTTTAACGTTATGTGGTATTACATTATAACGTGTAACGCTATATAGTATTACGATATTCCGCTAAACGTTATATAATATTACCATATATCGTATAATGCTATGTACTATTACGTTATAGCGTATAACGTTATGTAGTACTACGTTATAACGTATAACGTTATGTAGCATTACGATATGACGTGTAACATTATGTAGTGTTACGATATAACGTATAACGATATGTGGTATTACGATATAACGTACAACGTTATATGGTAATACGTTATAACGTATAACGATATGTACTATTACGACATAAC
>NW_025219978.1:1146354-1147756 GCF_014825855.1 Bombus pyrosoma | reverse complement strand
TATGTAGCATTACGTTATAACGTATAACGTTATATAGTATTACGTTATAACGTATAACGTTATGTGGTATTAGGATGTAACATACAACGTTATGTAGCATTACGTTATAACGTATAACGCTATGTATATATATGTTATAACGTATATCGTTATGTAACATTACGTTATAACGTATAACGTTATATAGTATTACGTTATAGCGTATAACGTTATGTAGCATTACGTTATAACGTATAACGTTATGTAGGTAAATGTTATAACGTATGGCGTTATGTAGCATTGCGTTATAACGTATAACGTTGTATAGTATTACGTTATAACGTATAACGTTATATGGTATTAGGATGTAACGTGTAACGTTATGTAGCATTACGTTATAAGGCATAACGCTATGTAGATATATGTTATAACGTATAACGTTATGTAGCATTACGTTATAACGTATAACGTTATATAGTATTACGTTATAACGTATAACGTTATATGGTATTAGGATGTAACGTACAACGTTATGTAGCATTACGTTATAACGTATAACGTTATGTAGATATATGTTATAAAGTATAACGTTATATAGTGTTACGATACAACGTATAACGTTATGTAGTATTACGTTATAACATATTACGATATGTAGTATTACGATATAACGTACAACGTTATGTAGTATTACGTTATAACGTATAACGTTATGTGGTATTACGTTATAACGTATAACCTTATGTAATATTACAATATAACAATAACGTAATGTAGTATTACGTTATAGCGTATAACGTTATGTAGCATTACGTTATAACGTATAACGTTATGTAGGTATATGTTATAACGTATGGCGTTATGTAGCATTGCGTTATAACGTATAACGTTGTATAGTATTACGTTATAACGTATAACGTTATATGGTATTAGGATGTAACGTATAACGTTATGTAGCATTACGTTATAACGTATAACGCTATGTAGATATATGTTATATCTGATAACGTTATGTAGCATTTCGTTATAACGTATAAGGTTATATGGTGCTACGTTATAACGTATAACGTTATGTAGCATTACGTTATATCGTATAACGTTATATAGTATTACGTTATAACGTATAACGTTATGTGGTATTAGGATGTAACGTATAACGTTATGTAGCATTACGTTATATCGTATAACGCTATGTATAAATATGTTATAACGTATAACGTTATATAGCATTACGTTATAACGTATAACGTTATATAGAATTATGTTATAGCGTATAACGTTATATGGTATTAGGATGTAACGTATAACGTTATGTAGCATTACGTTATAACGTATAACGCTATGTAGATATATGTTATAACGTATAACGTTAGGTAGTATTGCGTTAAAACGTATAGCGTTATGTGGTATTACGTTATAACGT
>NW_025219978.1:1141650-1145854 GCF_014825855.1 Bombus pyrosoma | reverse complement strand
TATACAGTAATGCTACATAACGCTATACGTTATAACGTAATACTACATAACGTTATACGCTATAACGTAACACTATATAAGGTTATACGTTATACTGTAATGCCACATAACGTTATTCGTTATAACGTAGTACTATATAAAGTTATACGTTATAACGTAATGCTACATAACGTTATACGTTATACCGTAATGCTACATAACGCTATACGTTATAACGTAATACTACATAACGTTATACGCTATAACGTAACACTATATAAGGTTATACGTTATACTGTAATGCCACATAACGTTATTCGTTATAACGTAGTACTATATAAAGTTATACGTTATAACGTAATGCTACATAACGTTATACGTTATACCGTAATGCTACATAGCGTTATTCGTTATACCGTAATACTACATAACGTTATACGTTATAACGTAGTACTACATAATGTTATACGTTATAACGTAATGCTACATAACGTTATACGTTGTACCGTAATGCTACATAGCGTTATTCGTTATACCGTAATACTACATAACGTTATGCGTTATAACGTAGTACTACATAATGTTATACGTTATACCGTAATACTACATAACGTTATATGCTATAAGGTATCACTATATAACGTTATACGTCATAACGCAATGCTATATAACGTTATATGTTATAACGTAATGCTACATAACGTTATACGTTTTATTGTAATGCTACATAACGTTATACGTTATACCGTAATGGTACATAACGTTATACGTAATATCGTACTGCTACACAACGTTATACGTTATACCGTTATGCTACATAACGTTATACGTTATAACGTAATACTACACAACGTTATACGTTATAACGTAATGCTACATAACGTTATACGTTATATTGTAATGCTACATAACGCTATACGTTATAACGCAATGCTATATAACGTTATACGTTATTCCGTAATGCTACATAACGCTATACGTTATAACGTAATACTACATAACGTTATACGCTATAACGTAACACTATATAACGTTATACGTCATAACGCAATGCTATATAACGTTATACGTTATATCATAGTGCTACATAACGTTATACGTTATAACGTAATACTACATAACGTTATACGCTATAACGTAACACTATATAACGTTATACGTCATAACGTAATGCTACATAACGTTATACGTTACAACGCAATAATACATAACGTTATACGTTATAACGGAATACTACATAACTTTATACGTTATAAATTATGTTACATAACGTTATACGTTATACCGTAACGCCACATATCGTTATACGCTATATTGTAATGCTACATAACGTTATACGTTATACCGTAATGCTACATAACGTTATACGTTATACCGTAATGGTACATAACGTCATACGTTATATCGTACTGCTACATAACGTTATACGTTATATTGTAATGCTACATAACGTTATACGTTATACCGTAATGGTACATAACGTTATACGTTATAACGTAATACTACATAACGTTATACGTTATACCCTAATGCTACATAACGTTATACGTTATACCGTAATGCTATATAAAGTTATACGTTATACCGTAATGCTACATAACGGTATACGTTATAAAGTAATACTACCTAACGTTAGACGCTATACCGTAATGCTACATAACATTATACGTTATACCGTAATGCCTCATAACGCTATACGTTATAACGCAATGGTATATAACGTTATACGTTATACCGTAATGCTACATAACGGTATTCGTTATAACGTAATACTACATAACGTTATACGCTATAACGTAATGGTACATAACGTTATACGTTATATCGTACTGCTACATAAAGTTATACGTTATATTGTAATGCTACATAACGTTATACGTTATACCGTAATGGTACATAACGTTATACGTTATATCGTACTGCTGCACAACGTTATACGTTATAACGTAATACTACATAACGTTATACGTTATACCGTAATGGTACATAACGTTATACGTTATAACGTAATACTACATAACGTTATACGTTATACCCTAATGCTACATAACGTTATACGTTATACCGTAATGCTACATAAGGCTATACGTTATAACGCAATGCTATATAACGTTATACGTTACACCGCAATAATACATAACGTTATACGTTAAAACGTAATACTACATAACGTTATACGTTATAACGTAATACTACATAACGTTATACGCTATAACGTAATGGTACATAACGTTATACGTTATATCGTACTGCTACATAAAGTTATACGTTATATTGTAATGCTACATAACGTTATACGTTATACCGTAATAGTACATAACGTTATACGTTATATCGTACTGCTACATAACGTTATACGTTATATTGTAATGCTACATAACGTTATACGTTATACCGTAATGGTACATAACGTTATACGTTATATCGTACTGCTACACAACGTTATACGTTATAACGTAATACTACATAACGTTATACGTTATACCGTAATGGTACATAACGTTATACGTTATAACGTAATACTACATAACGTTATACGTTATACCCTAATGCTACATAACGTTATACGTTATACCGTAATGCTACATAAGGCTATACGTTATAACGCAATGCTATATAACGTTGTACGTTATACCGTAATGCTACATATCGGTATACGTTATAACGTAATACTACATAACGTTATACGCTACAACGTAACACTATATAAGGTTATACGTCATAACGCAATGCTATATAACGTTATACATTATATCATAGTGCTACATAACGTTATACGTTAAAACGTAATGCTATATAACGTTATACGTTATATTGTAATGCTATATAACGTTATACGTTATACCGTAATGCTACATAACGTTATACGTTATAACGTAATACTACATAACGTTATAAGTTATAACATAATACTACATAACGTTATACGCTATAACGTAACACTATATAACGTTATTCGTTATACCGTAATACTACATAACGTTATACGTTATAACGTAATACTATATAACGTTATACGTTATAACGCAATGCAATATAACGATTTACGTCATAACGCGATGCTATATAACGTTATACGTTATAACGTAATACTACATAACGTTATACGTTATACTGTAATGCCACATAACGTTATTCGTTATAACGTAGTACTATATAACGTTATACGTTATAACGCAATGCAATATAACGATTTACGTCTTAACGCGATGCTATATAACGTTATACGTTATAACGTAATACTACATAACGTTATACGTTACACCGCAATAATACATAACGTTATATGTTATAACGTAAAACTACATAACGTTATACGTTATATTGTAGTGCTACATAACGTTATACGTTATAACGTAACACTATATAAAGTTATACGTTATAACGTAATGCTACATAACGTTATACGTTAAAACGTAATGCTATATAACGTTATACGTCATGACGCAATGCCATATAACGTTATACGTTATACCGTAATGCTACATAACGTTATACGTTATACCGTAATACTACATAACGTTATACGTTATAACGTAATACTATATAACGTTATACGTTATAACGCAATGCAATATAACGATTTACGTCATAACGCGATGCTATATAACGTTATACGTTATAACGTAATACTGCATAACGTTATACGTTATACTGTAATGCCACATAACGTTATTCGTTATAACGTAGTACTATATAAAGTTATACGTTATAACGTAATGCTACATAACGTTATACGTTATACCGTAATGCTACATAACGTTATACGTTATAACGTAATACTACATAATGTTATACGTTAGACCGTAATACTACGTAACGTTATACGCTATAAGGTATCACTATAAAACGTTATACGTCATAACGCAATGCTATATAACGTTATATGTTATAACGTAATGCTACATAACGTTATACGTTATATCATAATGCTACATAACGTTATACGTTATATCATAATTCTACATAACGTTATACGTTATACCGTAATGCTACATAACGTTATACGTTACAACGTAATACTACATAACGTTATACGTTATAACGCAATGCAATATAACGATTTACGTCATAACGCGATGCTATATAACGTTATACGTTATAACGTAATACTACATAACGTTATACGTTATACTGTAATGCCACATAACGTTATTCGTTATAACGTAGTACTATATAAAGTTATACGTTATAACGTAATGCTACATAACGTTATACGTTATAC
>NW_025219978.1:1139755-1141150 GCF_014825855.1 Bombus pyrosoma | reverse complement strand
TACCACATACCGTTATCCGTTATAATGTAATGCTATATAACGTTATACGTTATAACGTAATAGTACATAACGTTATACGTTGTAAGCTAATAGTATATAACGTTATACGTTATAATGTAATACTACATAACGTAATACGTTATATCGTAAAACCACATAACGTTATACGTTATAACGTAATGGTATATAACGTTATACGCTATAACGTGATACTATAAAACGTTATAAGTTATAAGCTAATAGTATATAATGTTATAAGATATAATGTAATACTACATAACGTAATACGTTATATCGTAATACCACACAACGTTACACGTAATAATGTAATGCTATATAACGTTATACGTTATAACGTAAAACTACAAAACGTTATACGTTATAAGCTAATAGCATATATCGTTATACGTTATAGTGAAATACTACATAACGTAATACGCTATGACGTAATACTACATAACGTTATACGTTATAAGCTAATAGTATATAAGGTTATAAGATATAATGTAATACTACATAACGTAATACGTTATATCGTAATACCACATAACGTTATACGTTATAACGTAATGCTACATAACGTTATACGTTATAACGTAATAGTACATAACGTTATACGTTATAAGCTAAAAGTATATAACGTTACACGTTATAATGTAATACTACATAACGTAATACGTTATATCGTAATACCACATACCGTTATACGTTATAATGTAATGCTATATAACGATATACGTTATAACGTACTACTACATAACGTTATACGTTATAAGCTAATAGTATATAACGTTATACGTTATAATGTAATACTACATAACGTAATACGTTATATCGTAATACCACATAACGTTATACGTTATAAGGTAATGCTATATAACGTTATGCGCTATAACGTAATACTACATATCGTTATACGTTATAAGCTAATAGTATATAACGTTATACGTTATAATGCAATACTACATAACGTAATACGTTATATCGTAATACCACATACCGTTATACGTTATAATGTAATGCTATATAACGTTATACGTTATAACGTAATAGTACATAACGTTATACATTGTAAGCTAATAGTATATAACGTTATACGTTTTAATGTAATACTACATAACGTAATACGTTATATCGTAAAACCACATAACGTTATACGTTATTACGTAATGGTATATAACGTTATACGTTATAAAGTGATACTATTTAACGTTATAAGTTATAAGCTAATAGTATATAATGTTATAAGATATAATGTAATACTACATAACGTAATACGTTATATCGTAATACCACATAACGTTACACGTAATAATGTAGTGCTATATAACGTTATACGCTATAACGTAATACTACATAACGTTATACGTTATAAGCTAATAGTATATAACGTTA
>NW_025219978.1:1137861-1139255 GCF_014825855.1 Bombus pyrosoma | reverse complement strand
GTATAACGTTATATAGCATTACGTTATAACGTATAACGTTATATAGTATTACGTTATAACGTATAACGTTGTGTAGTATTACGGTATAACGAATAGCGCTATGTAGCATTACGGTATAACGTATTACGTTATGTAGTATCACGTTATAACGTATAACGTTATGTAGCATTACGGTATAACGTATAACGTTATATAGTATCACGTTATAACGTATAACGTTATGTAGTATTACGGTATAACGAATAAAGCTATGTAGCATTACGGTATAACGTATAGCGTTATGTAGCATTACAATATAACGTATAACGTTATGTGGTAGTACGTTATAACGTATAACGTTATGTATTATTGCGGTGTAACGTATAACGTTATGTAGTGTTACGTTATAGCGTATAACGTTATGTAGTATTACGTTATAACGTATAACGTTATGTAGTATTACGTTATAACGTATAACGTTATATAGCATTACGGTATAACGTATAACGTTATATAGTATTACGTTTTAACATAAAACGTTATGTACCATTACAATATAACGTATAACGTTATGTAGCATTACGGTATAACGTATAACTTTATATAGCATTACGGTATAACGTATAACGTTATATAGTATTTCGTTATAACGTATAACGTTATGTACCATTACAATATAACGTATAACGTTATGTAGCATTACGGTATAACG
Organism: Bombus pyrosoma; assembly: GCF_014825855.1. Classification (NCBI taxonomy): domain Eukaryota; kingdom Metazoa; phylum Arthropoda; class Insecta; order Hymenoptera; family Apidae; genus Bombus; species Bombus pyrosoma. The sequence continues at coordinate 1,138,564 of NW_025219978.1, read as the reverse complement.
TTTAACGTTATATAGCATTACGGTATAACGTATAACGTTATATAGTATTACGTTATAACGTATAACGTTATGTAGCAGTAAAATATAACGTATAACGTTATGTAGTATTACGTTATAACGTATAACGTTATATAGCATTGCGTTGTGACGTATAACGATATATAGCATTACGTTATAACGTATAACGTTATATAGTATTACGTTATAACGTATAACGTTATGTAGTATTACGGTATAACGAATAGCGCTATGTAGCATTACGGTATAACGTATTACGTTATGTAGTATCACGTTATAACGTATAACGTTATGTGGCATTACGGTATAACGTATAACGTTATATAGTATTACGTTACATCGTATAACGTTATATAGCATTACGTTATAACGTATAACGTTATATAGTATTACGTTATAACGTATAACGTTATGTACCATTACAATATAACGTATAACGTTATGTAGCATTACGGTATAACGTTTAACGTTATATAGCATTACGGCATAACGTATAACGTTATATAGTATTACGTTATAACGTATAACGTTATGTAGCAGTAAAATATAACGTATAACGTTATGTAGTATTACGTTATAACGTATAACGTTATATAGCATTGCGTTGTGACGTATAACGTTATATAGCATTACGTTATAACGTATAACGTTATATAGTATTACGTTATAACGTATAACGTTATGT
>NW_025219978.1:1135972-1137361 GCF_014825855.1 Bombus pyrosoma | reverse complement strand
TGTTATATCGTAATACCGTATAACGTTATACGCTATTTCGTAGTAACATATAACGTTATATGTTATATCGTAATACTACACAACGTTATACGTCATAACGTAATACTATACAACGTTTTACGTCATAACGTAGTACAATATAACGTTATACGTTATATCATCATACTACAGAACGTTATACGTGATAACGTAGTACTATGTAACGTTATATGTTATATCGTATTACCATATAACGTTATACGCTATATCGTAGTAACATATAACGTTATACGTTATATCATAATACTACACACTGTTTTACTTCATAACGTAATACTATATGTCGTTATACGTTATAACGTATTACTATATATCGTTATACGTTACAAAGTAATACTATACAACGTTATACGTCATAACGTAGTACTATATAACGTTATATGTTATATCGTAACACCGTATAACGTTATACCCTACATCGTAGTAACATATAACGTTATACGTTATATCATAATACTGCACAACGTTATACGTCATAACGTAATACTATACAACGTCATACGTCATAACGTAGTACTATATAACGTTATATGTTATATCGTGATACAGTATAACGTTACACGCTATATCGTAGTAGCATATAACGTTATATGTTATATCGCAATGCTATACAACGTTATAAGTCATAACGTATTACTATATAACGTTATACGTTATATCGTACTACTGCATAAGGTTATACGTTATAACGTCATACCATGTAACGTTGTACGTTATATCATAATACTACACATCGTCCTACGTCATAACGTAGTACTATATGTCGTTATACGTTATAACGTAATACTATATATCGTTATACGTCATAACGTTGTACTATATAACGTTATATGTTATATCGTAATACCATATAACCTTGTACGCCATAACGTAGTGCTATATAACGTTATACGTTATATCATCATACTACAGAACGTTATACGTGATGACATAGTACTATATAACATTATATGTTATATCATCATACTACAGAACGTTATACGTGATAACGTAGTACTATATAAGGTTATATGTTATATCGTAATACCGTTCAACGTTATACGCTATTTCGTAATAGCATATAACGTTATACGACATATCATAATACTGCACAACGTTATACGTCATAACTTAATACTATACAACGTTTTACGTCATAGCGTAGTACTATTTAACGTTATACGTTATATCATCACACTACAGAACGTTATACGTCATAACGTAGTACTATATAACGTTATATGTTATATCGTAATACCGTATAACGTCATACGCTATATCGTAATAGCATATAACGTTATACGTTATATCATAATACTACACACCGTTTTACTTCATAACGTAATACTATATGCCGTTATACGTTATAAC
>NW_025219978.1:1134090-1135472 GCF_014825855.1 Bombus pyrosoma | reverse complement strand
GAATATTAAATAAAAAATATCACCGCTGTAATTAAAGATTTATCGCTAATTCGATGCGAGAAATACTCCTCATTTGCTTCCAAATGCAACGCACATCATACGGTTTAGGCTATGTCAACTCTGGTCACTGACAAATCCAGCGTAATTGCAGATTGTCATATTCAGGCTTTCATGTTCATATCAAAGTGTCTCCGTTTCTGTATCTGACATGTCGATAATTTGGTGCGCGTGATACTTCACAAATGCTTCCAAATAGAGAGCACGACATTCAGTTTGCGCTATGTCAAGCCTTATCTAGGTCAAATCCCGCAGTATCTGCACTTTCGCATATTCAAGCATGAATATTCATTTGAACGTTTCTCCGCTGCTCTTGTTGACGCGTTGATAATTCGATGCGCCTTATACTCCACGTATGCTGCCAAATACAGCGCACGTCCTGCTGTTTGTATGTCATCTCTGAGTCCGGTCAAATCCAATGTAATCACTTTTCTGCTTATTCAGGCTTGAATATTCTATTGCAGGAATCTCCGCTCCTATTGGTAATATGTCGATAATTTGATGCGCTTTATCGGCCACATTTGCCGCCAAATATAGAGCACGAAATTCATTTTGCGCTACGTCAACTCTGGTCTGGGTCAAGGATAGCATATTTGCAGTTTTGCATATTCAATCTTGCATATTCATTTGAACGTACCTCCGCTGCTATTGGTGATATGTCGGCAATACAGTGAGCATTATAGGGCACATTTGTCGCCAAATACAGACCACGGCATCCGCTTTGCACTACGTCAACTCTGGTCTGGGTTAAGTTCAGCGTATTTCCAGATTTGCATATTCAAGCATGAATATTCATCTGAAGGTATTTCCGCTGCTATTGGTGTAATCGGTAATGCGATGCTTGTTATACACCACATATTCTGACAAATATAGAGCACGACATCCGGCTTGAGATATGTCAAATCTGGACCAGGTCAAAACCAGAGTATTTGCAATTCTGCAAGTTCAGTCTTCAATATTCAATTGAACGTGTATTTGCTGCGATTCGAGATATGTCGATATCTCGATGGCATCTATACAACCCACATGCTGCGAAATACGTGCAACGACATCTTGTTTTCGCTACGTCATCTCTGTCCTAGGGCAAGACCAGCGTATTTTCAGTTTTGCATATTCAAGCATGAATATTCATCTGAACGTATCTCCGCTGCTATTGGTGATATGTCGATAATTTGATGAGCGTTATACACCTCATATGCTGCAAATACAGAGCGCGACATCCGGCTTGAGCTATATCAACTCCGGGCAATGCCAAATCCAGCGCATTTCCAATTTTGTATATACAAGCTTTATATTCATACCAACATATCTCCGCTGCTATTAGT
>NW_025219978.1:1132215-1133590 GCF_014825855.1 Bombus pyrosoma | reverse complement strand
TAATGCTACATAACGTTATACGTTATATCGTAATACTACATAACGTTATACGTTATAACATAATAGTACATTACGTTATACGTTATAACGTAATGCTACATAACGTTATACGTTATAACATAATAGTACACAACGTTATACGTTATAACCTAATGCAACATAACGTTACACGTTATATCGTAATACTACATAACGTTATGCGTTATAACACAATAGTACATAACGTTATACGTTGTAACTTACTGCTACATAACGTTATACGTTATATCGTGATACTACATAACGTAATCTGTTATAACGTAATAGTACATAACGTTATACGTTATATCATAATAGTACACAACGTTATACGTTATAACCTAATGCTACATAACGTTATACGTTATATCGTAATACTACATAACGTTATACGATGTAACATAATAGTACATTACGTTATACGTTATAACACAATAGTACATAACGTTTAACGTTATAACCTACTGCTACATAACGTTATGCGTTATATCGTGATACTACATAATGTTATACGTTATAACATAATACTACATAACGTTATACGTTATATCGTAGTACTACATAACGTTATACGTTATAACATAATAGTACATTACGTTAGACGTTATAACACAATAGTACATAACGTTATACGTTATAACCTACTGCTACATAACGTTATACGTTATATCGTGATACTACATAACGTTATACGTTATAACATAATAGTACATAACGTTATACGTTATATCGTAGTACTACATAACGTTATACGTTATAACATAATAGTACATTACGTTATACGTCATAACACAATAGTACATAACGTTATACGTTATAACCTACCGCTACATAATGTTATACGTTATATCGTGATACTACATAACGTTATACGTTATAACATAATAGTACATAACGTTATACGTTATATCGTAGTACTACATAACGTTATACGTTATAACATAATAGTACATTACGTTATACCTTATAACACAATGGTACATAACGTTATACGTTATAACGTAATGCTACATAACGTTATACGTTATAACATAATGCTACATAACGTTATACGTAATAACCTAATGCTACATAACGTTATACGTTAATCGTAATACTACATAACGCTATACGTTATAACAGAATAGTACATAACGTTATACGTTATAACCTAGAGCGACATAACGCTATACGTTATAACAGAATAGTACATAACGTTATACGTTATAACCTAGAGCTACATAACGTTATACGTTACTTCGCAATACTACATGACGTTACACGTTATATCGTTATACTATATAGCGTTATACGTCTTATCGTTATACTACATAACGTTATACGCTATGACGTAATAGTACATAACGTTATACATTAT
>NW_025219978.1:1127594-1131715 GCF_014825855.1 Bombus pyrosoma | reverse complement strand
CGTTACATAGTATTACGTTCTAAAGTATAGCGTTATGTGGTTGTACGATATGACGTATACCGTAATATAGTTTTAGGATATAACGTATAACGTTATGTAGTATTACGATAAAACGGATAACGGTATGTGGTACTACGATATGACGTATAACGCAATGTAGTACTAGAATAAAACGTATAACGTCATATAGCAATACGATGAAACGTATTTCTTTATGTGGTGTTACGATATGACGTATAACGTTATATAGTATTACGCTATAAGGTATAACGTTATGTGGTATTACGAAATGACGTACAACGTAATGTAGTATTAGGATATAACGTATAACGTCATATAGCAATACGATATAACGTATAACGTTATGTTTTGTTACGATATGACGTATAACGTTATGTGGTAGTACGATATGACGTATACCGTAATGTAGTTTTAGCATATAACTTATAACGTTATGTAGTATTACGATATAGCGTATATCGTAATGTGGTACTACCATATAACGTATAACGTTATGTGGTGATACGACATGACGTATAACGTTATATAGAATTACGTTGTAACGTAAAACGTTATGTTTTATTACCATATGACGTATAACGTAATGTAGTATTAGGATATGACGTATATCGTCATATAGCTATACGATTTAACGTATAACGTTACGTGGTATTACGATATAACGTATAACGTTATGTGGTATTACGACATGACGTATAACGTAATGTAGTATTAGGATATAACGCATATCGTCATATAGCAGTACGATATAACGTATAGCGTTATGTGGTACTACCATATAACGTATAAGGTTATGTGGTGTTACGATATGACGTATAACGTCATATAGCAATACGATATAAGGTATAACGCTATGTGGTGTTACGATATGACATATAACGTTACATAGTATTACGTTCTAACGTATAACGTTATGTGGTAGTACGATATGACGTATACCGTAATGTAGTTTTAGGATATAACGCATAACGTTATGTAGTATTACGATATAACGTATAACGTTATGTGGTGTTACGATATGACGTATAACGTTATATAGTATTACGTTATAACGTATAACGTTATGTGGTATTACGATATGACGTGTATCGTAATGTAGTATTAGAGTATAACGTATAACGTCATATAGCAATACGATATAACGTATAACGTTTTGTGATGTTACGATATGACTTATAACGTTATATAGTATTACGTTATAACGTATAACGTCATGTGGTATTACGATATGACGTATAACGTTATGTGGTGTTACGGTATGACTTATAACGTTACATAGTATTACGTTATAACATATAACGTTATGTGGTATTACGATATAACGTATAACGTCATATAACAATACGATATAACGTATAACGTTACGTGGTGTTACGATATGACGTATAACGTTAGATAGTATTACGTTATAACATATAACGTTATATAGAATTTCGTTATATCGTATAACATCATATATCAGTACAATATGACGTATAACGTTATATGGTATTACGTTATAACGTATAACGTAATGTGGTACTACGATATAACGTATAACGTTATGTGGTGTTACGATATGACATATAACGTTACATAGTATTACGTTCTAACGTATAACGTTATGTGGTTGTACTATATGACGTATACCGTAATTTAGTTTTAGGATATAACTTATAACGATATGTAGTATTACGATATAGCGTATATCGTTATGTGGTACTACCATATAACGTATAACGTTATGTGGTTTTACGATATGACGTATAACGTTATATAGAATAACGTTATAACAGATAACGTTATATAGAATTACGTTATAACGTATAACATCATATATCAATACGATATGACGTATAACGTTACATCCTATTACGTTAGAACGTATAACGTTATGTGGTATTACGATATAACGTATAACGTTATGTGGTATTACGATATAACGAATAACGTTATGTGGTGTTACGATGTGACGTGTAACGTTATAGAGTATTACGTTATAACGTATAACGTTATGTGGTATTACGATATGACGTGTAACGTAATGTAGTATTAGAATATAACGTACAACGTCATATAGCAATACGATATAACGTATAATGTTATGTGGTGTTACGATATGACGTATAACGTTATATAGTATTACGTTATAACGTAGAACGTTATGTGGTATTACGATATGATGTGTAATGTAATGCAGTATTAGGATATAATATATAACGTCATATAGCAATACGATATAACGTACAACGTTATGTGGTACTACGATATAACGTATAACGTCATATAGCAATACGATATAACGTACGTTATGTGGTGTTACGGTATGACGTATAACGTTAGATAGTATTACGTTGTAACATATAACGTTATATAGAATTACGTTATAACGTACAACATCATATATCAATACGATGTGACGTATAACGTTATATCGTATTACCTTATAACGTATAACGTTATTTGGTATAAGATATAACGTATAACGTTATGTGGTTTTACGATGTAAGGTATAACGTTATGTGCTACTACGATATAACGTATAACATTATGTTGTGATACGACATGACGTATAACGTTATATAGAATTACGTTGTAACGTAAAACGTTATGTGGTACTACGATATAACGTATAACGTTATGTGGTGATACGATATGACGTATAACGTTATATAGAATAACGATATAACGTAAAACGTTATGTGGTATTACGATATGACGTATAACGTTACATAGAATTACTATATAACGTAAAACTTTATGTGGTATTACGATATGACGTATAACGTTATGTGGTACTACCATATAACGTATAAGGTTATGTGGTTTTACGATATGACGTATAACGTCATATAGCAGTACGATATAACGTATAACGCAATGTGGTGTTACGTAATGACGTATAACGTTATATAGTATTACGTTGTAGCGTATAACGTTATGTGGTATTACGATATGACGTATATCGTAAGGTAGTATTAGGATATAACGTATAACGTCATATAGCAATACGATACAACGTGTAACGTTATGTGGTGTTACGATATGACGTATAACGTAATGTAGTATTAGAATATAACGTATAACGTCATATTGCAATACGACATGACGAATAACGTTATATCATATTACCTTATAACGTATAACGTTATGTGGTATTACGATATAACGTATAACGTTATGTGGTATTACGATGTAACGTATAACGTTATGTGCTACTACGATATAACGTATAACGTTATGTGGTGATACGATATGACGTATAACGTTATATAGAATTAGATTCTAATGTAAAACGTAATGTTCTATTACGATATGACGTATAACGTAATGTAGTATTAGGATATAACGTATATCGTTATATAGCAATACGATATAACGTATAACGTTATGTGGTAATACGATATGACGTATAACGTAATGTAGTATTAGAATATAACGTATAACATTCTACAGCAATACGATATAACGTATAACGTTATGTGGTGTTACGATATGACGTATAACGTTATATAGTATTACGTTATAACGTAGAACGTTATGTGGTATTACGATATGACGTTTAACGTAATGTAGTATTAAAATATAACGTAACACGTCATATAGCAATACGATACAACGTGTAACGTTATGTGGTGTTACGATATGACGTATAACGTAATGTAGTATTAGAATATAACGTATAACGTCATATAGCAATACGACATGACGTATAACGTTATATCGTATTACGTTATAACGTATAACGTTATGTGATATTACGATATAACGTATAACGTTATGTGGTATTGCGATGTAACGTATAACGTTATGTGCTACTACGATATAACGTATAACGTTATGTGGTGATACGATATGACGTATAACGTGATATAGAATTAGATTGTAATGTAAAACGGAATGTTCTATTACGATATGACGTATAACGTAATGTAGTATTAGGATATAATATATAACGTCATATAGCAGTACGATATAACGTATAACGTTATGTGGTACTACGATGTATCGTATAATGTTATGTGGTATTACCATGTGTCCTATAACCTTATGTGGTGTTACGATATGACATATAACGTTATGTGGTGTTATGATATGACGTATAACGTTACATAGTATTA
>NW_025219978.1:1125728-1127094 GCF_014825855.1 Bombus pyrosoma | reverse complement strand
CTTATAACGAAATATGGTAATACGTTATGATATATACCGTTATGTAGTATAAAGGTATAACGTGTAACGTTATGTAGCATTACGATATAACGTATAACGTTATATAGCATTACGTTATAACGTATAACGTTATGCAGTATTGCGTTATAACGTATATCGTTATATGGTAACACGTTATGACATATATCGTTATGTAGTATTAAGATATAACGTGTATCGATATGTAGCATGACGATATAACGTTTGACATTATATAGCATTACGTTATAACGTATAACGTTATATGGTAATACGTTATAACGTATAACGTTATGCAGTATTGCGTTATAACGTATAACGTTATGCAGTATTGCGTTATAACGTATAACGTTATGCAGTATTGCGTTATAACGTATAACGTTATATGGTAATTTGTTTTGACATATATCGTTATGTAATATTAAGATATAACGTGTATCGGTACGTAACATGACTATATAACGTTTAACATTATATAGCATTACGATATAACGTATAACGTTATATAGAATTACGTTATAACGTATAATGTTATGTAGTGTTACGTTATAACGTATAACGATATATGGTAATACGTTATAATGTATAACGTTATGCAGTATTGCGTTATAACGTATAACGTTATATGGTAATTTGTTTTGACATATATTGTTATGTAGTATTAAGATATAACGTGTATCGATTTGTAGCATGACGATATAACGTTTAACATTATATAGCATTACGATATAACGTATAACGTTATATAGAATTACGTTATAACGTATAATGTTATGTAGTGTTACATTATAACGTATAACGATATATGGTAATACGTTATAATGTATAACGTTATGCAGTATTGCGTTATAACGTATAACGTTATATGGTAATTTGTTTTGACATATATCTTTATGTAGTATTAAGATATAACGTGTATCGATATGTAGAATGACGATATAACGTTTAATATTATATAGCATTACGATACAACGTATAACGTTATTTAGAATTACGTTATAACGTATAACGTCAGGTAGTGTTACGTTATAACGTATAACGATATATGGTAATACGTTATAACGTATAACGTAATGTAGTATTACGATGTAACGTATAACGCTATGTAACATTACGTTATAACGTATCACGTTATATGGTAATACGTTATGACGTATAACGTTATGTAGTATTACGGTATAACGTATAACGTTATGTAGTATTACGATGTAACGTATAACGCTATGTAGCATTACGGTATAAAGTATAACGTTATGTAGCATTACGATATAACGTATAACGTTATGTAGTATTACGATGTATCGTATAACGTAATGTAGCATTAGGGTATAAAGTATAACGTTATGTA
>NW_025219978.1:1123869-1125228 GCF_014825855.1 Bombus pyrosoma | reverse complement strand
CGTTATAACGTATAACGTTATATAGTATTACGATATAACATATAACGTTATGTAGCATTACGTTATGGAGTGTAACGTCATGTTGTGTTACGTTATAACGTATAACGATATATAGTATTACGATATAACGTATAACGTTATTAGGATATAACGTATAACGATATGTAGTATTACGATATAACGTATAACGTTATGTAGTATTACGTAACAACGTGTAACGCTATATAGTATTACGATATAACGTATAACGTTATGCAGTGATGCGTTATAACGTATAACGTTATACACTATTACGATATAACATATAACGTTATGTAGCATTACGTTATAGCGTGTAACGTTATGTAGTGTTACGTTATAACGTATAACGATATATAGTATTACGATATAACGTATAATGTTATGTAGTATAACGTTACAAGGTAAAACGTTATATAGTATAACGATATAACGTATAACGTTATGCAGTATTACGATATGTCGTATAACGTTATGCAGTGTTACGTTATAACGTATAACGATATATAGTCTTACGATATAACGTATAACGTTATACGGTATTACGATAAAACGTATAACGTTATGTAGCATTACGTTATAGCGTATAACGTTATGTAGCATTACGTTATAGCGTATAACGTTATGTAGCATTACGATATAACGAATCACGTTATGTAGCATTACGACATAACGTATAACGTTATGCAGTATTACGAAATAACGTATAACGTTATGTGGTGTTACGACATGACGTATAACGCTATATAGTATTACGTTACAACGTATAACGTTATGTGGTATTACGATATGGCTTATAACGTTAAGTGGTATTACGATATAAAGTATAACGTTATGTGGTATTGCGATATGACGTATAACCAAATGTGGTGTTACGATATAACGTATAACGTTATCTGGTATTACGATATAGCGTATAACGTTATATAGTATTACGTTATAACGTATAACGTTATGTGGTACTACGATATAACGTATAACGATATCTCATATTACGTTATAACATATAACGTTATGCGGTATTATGATATGACGTATAATGTTATGTGGTGTTACGATATAACGCATAAGGTTATGTGGTGTTACGATATGACGTATAACGTTATGTGGTGTTACGATATAATGTATCACGTTATATAGTATTACGTTATAACATATAACGTTATGTGGTGTTATTATATAACGTATAACGTTACGTGGTATTACGTTATATCGTATAACGTTATGTGGTATTACGACATGACGTACAACGTTATGTGGTATTACGATATGACGTATAACGTTATAGAGTATTACGTAATAACGTATAACGTTATGTGGTGTTACGATGTAACGTATAAC
>NW_025219978.1:1122011-1123369 GCF_014825855.1 Bombus pyrosoma | reverse complement strand
TATAGAGTATTACGATATAACGTATAACGTTATGTGGTATTACGATATGATGTATAACATTACATAATATTACGTTATAAGGTATAACGTAATGTAGTATTTGGATATAACGTATATCGTCATATAGCAATACGATATAACGTATAACGTTATGAGGTGTTACGATATGACGTATAACGTTATGTGGTATTACGATATCGTGTATAACATTACATAGTATTACGTTATGAGGTATAACGTTATGTGGGATTACGATATGACGTATAACGTTATGTGGTATTACGTTATAAGGTATAACGTAATGTAGTATTAGGATATAACGTATATCGTCATATAGCAATACGATATAACGTATAACGTTATGAGGTGTCACGATATGACGTATAACGTTATGTGGTATTACGATATAACGTATACCGTTAGGTGGTGCTACGATATGACGTATAACGTTATATAGTATTACGTTATAACGTATATCGTTATGTGGTGCTACGAGATAACGTATAACGTTATGTAGTACTGTGATATGATGTATAACGTTATGAGGTGTTACGATATGACGTATAACGTTATGTGGTATTACGATATAACGTATAACGTTATGTGGTATTACGATATAAGGTATAACGTTATATAGTATTACGATGTAACGTATAACGTTGTTCGGTATTACGATATGACGTATAACATTAAATATTATTACGTTATAAGGTGTAACGTAATGTAGTATTATGATATAACGTATATCGTCATACAGCAATACGATATTACGTATAACGTTGTTTAGTATTACGATATGACGTATAACATTATATAGTATTACGTTATAAGGTATAACGTAGTGTAGTAATAGGATATAACGTATATCTTCATATAGCATTACGATATAACGTATTACGTTATGTGATATTACGATACGACGTATGAATTTATGTAGTACGGCGACATGACGTATAAAGTTATGTAGTACTGCGATATAACGTATAACGTAATGTAGTATTAGGATATAACGTATATCGTCATATAGCAACACGATATTACGTATAACGTTATGAGGTGTTACGATATGACGCATAACGTTACGTGGTATTACGATATAACGTATAACGTAATGCAGTATTAGGATACAACGTATAACGCCATATAGCAATACGATATAACGTATAACGTTATGTGGTATTACTATATAAGGCGTAACGTTATATAGTATTACGATATAACGTATAACGTTATGTGGTATTACGATATGACGTATAACGTTATGTGGTACTACGTTATAACGTATAAAGTTATGTAGTACTGCGATATGACGTATAACGTAATGTAGTATTACTATATAACGTATATGGTCATATAGC
>NW_025219978.1:1120165-1121511 GCF_014825855.1 Bombus pyrosoma | reverse complement strand
TGGCTTGGGATCAGGGTCGTTATGGCTGGAATGATGAGGAACGTTAATGTTTGTTCATACTTGCCATCTGTAGAGGTAATCGTGCCGTTGTCGTTAAGGTGTCGAGAACTCCAATTGGGACCGAACACTTCCTTTGCCTTATTCCGAAGGACTTCGCAAGTTTTTCAGTAATGAAGTTCATGCTGGATCCGGTGTCGAGAAGCGCACGACACCGGATCGGCTGCTGGTTGTCGTTTAGAAGGTGAACTTGCGCTGTAATTACCAAATCGTTGCACAATACCTCGGAAACTGCTGGTCTGGTATCTTCAGTCCATGCCGGAGTTCTGGATTCCTGATGTCACTCGTGTGTTTGTGTCCGTTTAGGACTGGTGGGTGGAATTGGGGGCGAGCTCGTCTGTGGTGTCCTCGAATGGCGTTTTCTCGAGGTTTTCCGCTTACCTGTGGGTGACGGGGGTGATGCTGCTCTGCTCGACGATGAGGAGCTTCGGCTAGAGGTGGAAGAATTCGACCTTGACGGCTGTCTTCCTTGATGTAACATTGTATGATATCGTCCTCCGCACACCCGACAGGAATCGGCGCGACAATCACGCTCTGTGTGCCCATTCTTCAGGCAATTTAGGCATAGGGATGCCTTTTTAGAGTACTTCAAGCGTTTACTCAGTGATTTCGATTTGAATACGTCGCATCGCCAGATGTTGTGTTGTAAACGCTTGAAATACTCTAAAAAGGCATCCTTATGCCTAAATTGCCTGAAGAATGAGCGTGATTGTCGCGTTCCTGTCGGGTGTGCGGAGGACGATATCATACAATGTTACATCAAGGAAGACAGCCGTCAAGGTCGAATTCTTCCACCTCTAGCCGAAGCTCCTCATCGTCGAGCAGAGCAGCATCACCCCCGTCACCCACAGGTAAGCGGAAAACCTCGAGAAAACGCCATTCGAGGACACCACAGACGAGCTCGCCCCCAATTCCACCCACCAGTCCTAAACGGACACAAACACACGAGTGACATCAGGAATCCAGAACTCCGGCATGGACTGAAGATACCAGACCAGCAGTTTCCGAGGTATTGTGCAACGATTTGGTAATTACAGCGCAAGTTCACCTTCTAAACGACAACCAGCAGCCGATCCGGTGTCGTGCGCTTCTCGACACCGGATCCAGCATGAACTTCATTACTGAAAAACTTGCGAAGTCCTTCGGAATAAGGCAAAGGAAGTGTTCGGTCCCAATTGGAGTTCTCGACACCTTAACGACAACGGCACGATTACCTCTACAGATGGCAAGTATGAACAAACATTAACGTTCCTCATCATTCCAGCCATAACGACCCTGATCCCAAGCCA
>NW_025219978.1:1118320-1119665 GCF_014825855.1 Bombus pyrosoma | reverse complement strand
ATTACCATATAACGATGTACGCTATAACGTAATAATACATAACATTATACGTTATAACGTAATACTACTGAACGTTATACGTTGTAACGTACTGCCATATGACGATATACGTTATAACGTATTACCATATAACGATATACGTTATAACGTAATAATACGTCATGTTATTCGTTATAACGAAATACTACATAACGTTATTTGTTATAACGTATTACTATACAACGATGTACGTTATAACGTAATAATACATAACGTTATGCGTTATAACGTATTACTATACAACGATGTACGTTATAACGTAATAATACATAACGTTATGCGTTATAACGTAATACTACTGAACGTTATACGTTATAACGTACTACCATATAACGATATACGTTATAACGTATTACCATATAACGATATACGTTATAACGTAATATTACATATGGTTATACGTTATAACGTAATAGTATATAACGATATAGGTTTTAACGTAAGGCTACATAACGCTATACGTTATAACGTAATGCTACTTAGCGTTATACGTTATAACGTAATGCTACTTAGCGTTATACGTTATAACGTATTACCCTATAACGATATACGTTATAACGTAATATTACATAGCGTTATACGTTATAACGTAATACTACATAACGTTTTACGTTATGACGAATTACGATATAACGTTATACATTATAACGTAATACGATATAACGTTTTACATTATAACCTAATACTACATGACGTAATACATTATAACGTAATACTGCTGATCGTTATACGTTATAACGTACTACCATATAACGATATACGTTATAACGTATTAAAATATAACGATATTCATTATAACGTAATATTACATAAGGTTATACGTTATAACGAATTACCATATAACGATATACCTTATAACGTAATAATACATAATATGATACGTTATAACGTAATGCTGCTGAACGTTATACGTCATAACGTTCTACCATATAACGATATACGTTATAAAGTATTTCCATATAACGATATACGTTATTTCGTATTAATACATAACGTTATACTTTTTAACGTATTAATACATAACGTTATACGTTATAACGTACTACCATATAACGATATACGTTATAACGTAATATTACATAAGGTTAATCGTTATAACGTATTACTATAAAACGATATACGTTATAACGTAATAATAAATAATGTTATACGTTATAACGAATTACTGCTGAACGTTATACATCATAACGTACTACCATATAACGATATACGTAATAACGTATTTCTACTGAACGTTATACGTTATATCGTACTACCATATAACGATATACGTTATAACGTATTAATACGTAATGTTATTCGTTAT
>NW_025219978.1:1116485-1117820 GCF_014825855.1 Bombus pyrosoma | reverse complement strand
CGTAATACTATATAACGTTATACGTTATATCGTAATGACACATAACGTTATACGCTATAACGTATTACCATATATCGTTATACGTTATTCGTAATACTACATAACGTTATACGTTATATCGTAATACTATATAACGTTATACGTAGTATCGTAATACCGTATGTCGTTATACGTTATATCGTAATACTACATACCGTTATACGTTATATCATAATACCATATGTCGTTATACGTTCTAACGTAATGCTACATAACGTTATACGTTATATCGTAATGCTACATAACGTTATACGTTATATCGTAATACTATATAACGTTATACGTTATATCGTTATGACACATAACGTTATACGCTATAACGTATTACCATATATCGTTATACGTTATTCGTAATACCACATAACGTTATACGTTATATCGTAATACTATATAACGTTATACGTAGTATCGTAATACCGTATGTCGTTATACGTTATATCGTAATACTACATACCGTTATACGTTATATCATAATACCATATGTCGTTATACGTTCTAACGTAATGCTACAAAACGTTATACGTTATGTCGTAATACCATATATCGTTGTACGTTATGTCGTAATACCATATAACGTTTTACGTTATAAAGTAGTACAATATAGCGTTATAAGTTATATCGTAATACTACATATCGTTATACGTTATATCGTAATACTATATAACGTTGTACGTTGTAACGTAGTGCTACAGAACGCTATACGTTATACCGTAATGTTACATAACCTTATACATTATATCGTAATACTATCTAACGTTATACGCTATAACGTAATGCTACATAACGTTATACGTTATATCGTAATGCTACATAACGTTATACGTTATATCGTAATACTACTTATCGTTATACGTTATATCGTAATACCATATAACGTTCTACGTTATGTCGTAATACCATATAACGTTATACGTTATAACGTGTTACCATATAACGTTATTTGTTATATCGTATTACTACATTACGTTATACGTTATATCGTAATACTACTTATCGTTATACGTTATATCGTAATACTATATAACGTTATACGTTATGTCGTAATACCATATAACGTTGTACGTTATAACGTGTTACCATATAACGTTATACTACATTGTCGTAATACTACATATCGTTATACGTTATGTCGTATTGCTACATAAATTTATACGTTATATCGTTATACTATATAGCGTCATACGTAGTAACGTAATACTACATAACGTTACACGTTATATCGTAATACTACATAATGTTATATGTCATAACGTAATGCTACATAACGTTATACGTTATATCGTAATGCTACATAAC
>NW_025219978.1:1111990-1115985 GCF_014825855.1 Bombus pyrosoma | reverse complement strand
TATAACGTATAACGTCATGTAGTATTACGACATAACGTATAACGTTATGTGGTATTAAGATATAAGGTATAACGGTGTACGGTATTACGTTATAACGTATAACTTGGTGTAGTATTACGATATAACGTATAACGTAATATGGTATTACGATATAACGTATAACGTTATGTAGTTTTACGGTATAACGTATAACGTTATACGCTATTACGATATAGCGTATAACGTTATCCTAGTATTACGATATAACGTATAACGTTATACGGTATTACGATATAACGTATATCGTTATGTTTTATTACGATATAACGTATAACGTTACATGGTATTACGACACTACGTATAACGTTATGTAATGTTACGGTATTACGTATAACGGTGTACGGTATGAAGATATATCGCATAACGCTATGTAGTGTCACGATATAACGTATAACGTTATGTGGTATTAAGATATAACGTATAACTTTATACGGTATTACGATATAACGTATAACATTATATGGTATTACGATATAACGTATAACGTTATGTAGTATAACGATATAACGTATAACGTTATATGGTATTACATAATATGGTATAACGATATATGGTATTACGATATAACGTATCACGTTACGTAGTATTACGATATCACCTATAACGTTATGTAGTACTACGATATAACGTATAACGTTATATGGTATTACGTTATAACGTTTAAAGTTATGTAGTATTAGGATATAACGTATAACGTAATATGGTATTACGATATAACGTATAACGTTATATGGTATTACATAAAATGGTATAACGATATATGGTATTACGACATAACGTATAACGTTATAAGGCATTACGTTACAACGTATAACGTTAAGTAGTATTACGATATAACCTATAACGTTATGTAGTATTACGGAATAACGTATAACGTTATATAGTATAAAATCATAACGTATAATGTTATGCAGTATTACGATATAACGTATAACCTTATGTGGTATTACGATATAACGTATAACGTTATATAGTATTACGTTATAGCGTATAACGTTATGTAGTATAACGATATATCGTATAACGTTATCCTAGTATTGCGATGTAACGTATAACGTTATACGGTATTACGATATAACGTATATCGTATTGTAGTATTACGATATAACGTATATCGTATTGTAGTATTACGATATAACGTATATCGTATTGTAGTATTACGATATAACGTATATCGTATTGTAGTATTACGATATAACGTATAACGTTATGTGGTATTAAGATATAACGTATAACCTTATACGGTATTAGGATATGACGTATAACGTTATATGGTATTACTATACAACGTATAACGTTATGTAGTATAACGATATAACGTATAACGTTATATGGTATTACATAATATGGTATAATGATATATGGTATTCCGAAATAACGTATAACGTTATAAGGCATTACGTTATAACGTATAACGTTAAGAAGTATTACGATATAACGTATAACGTTATGTAGTATTACGATATAACGTACAACGTTATGTGGTATAAAGATATAACGAATAACGTTATTTGGTGTTATGATATAACGTATTACGTTATGTGGTATTACTATATAACGTATGACGTTATGTGGTATAAAGATATAACGAATAACGTTATTTGGTGTTATGATATAACGTATTACGTTATGTGGTATTACGATATAACGTATGACGTTATGTAGTATAACGATATAACGTATAACTTTATATGGTAATACGATATAACGTATAACGTTATATGGTATTTCAATATAACCTATAACGTTATGTAGTGTTACGGTATAACGTATGACGTTATGTACTATTAAGATATGACGTATAACGTTATACGAAATTACGATATAACGTATAACGTTATCCTAGTATTACGATATAACGTATAACGTTATACGGTATTACGATATAACGTATATCGTTATGTTTTATTACGATATAACGTATAACGTTACATGGTATTACGATACAACGTGTAAGGTTATGTAATATTACGGTATTACGTATAACGGTGTACGGTATTACGATATATCGCATAACGCTATGTAGTGTCACGATATAACGTATAACGTTATGTGGTATTAGGATATAACGTATAACGTTATACGGTATTACGATATAACGTATAACATTATACAGTATTACGATATAACGTATAACGTTATGTAGTATAACGATATAACGTATAACGTTATATGGTATTACATAAAATGGTATAACGATATATGGTATTACGACATAACGTATAACGTTATAAGGCATTACGTTACAACGTATAACGTTAAGTAGTATTACGATATAACCTATAACGTTATGTAGTATTACGGAATAACGTATAACGTTATATAGTATAAAATCATAACGTATAATGTTATGCAGTATAACGATATAACGTATAACCTTATGTGGTATTACGATATAACGTATAACGTTATATAATATTACGTTATAGCGTATAACGATATGTAGTATAACGATATATCGTATAACGTTATCCTAGTATTGCGATGTAACTTATAACGTTTTACGGTATTACGATATAACGTATATCGTATTGTAGTATTACGATATAACGTATATCGTATTGTAGTATTACGATATAACGTATATCGTATTGTAGTATTACGATATAACGTATAACGTTATGTGGTATTAAGATATAACGTATAACCTTATACGGTATTAGGATATGACGTATAACGTTATATGGTATTACTATATAACGTATAACGTTATGTAGTATAACGATATAACGTATAACGTTATATGGTATTACATAATATGGTATAATGATATATGGTATTCCGAAATAACGTATAACGTTATAAGGCATTACGTTATAACGTATAACGTTAAGAAGTATTACGATATAACGTATAACGTTATGTAGTATTACGATATAACGTATAACGTTATGTGGTATAAAGATATAACGAATAACGTTATTTGGTGTTATGATATAACGTATTACGTTATGTGGTATTACTATATAACGTATGACGTTATGTGGTATAAAGATATAACGAATAACGTTATTTGGTGTTATGATATAACGTATTACGTTATGTGGTATTACGATATAACGTATGACGTTATGTAGTATAACGATATAACGTATAACTTTATATGGTAATACGATATAACGTATAACGTTATATGGCATTTCAATATAACCTATAACGTTATGTAGTATTACGGTATAACGTATGACGTTATGTACTATTAAGATATGACGTATAACGTTATACGAAATTACGATATAACGTATAACGTTATCCTAGTATTACGATATAACGTATAACGTTATACGGTATTACGATGTAACGTATAACGTTATACGGTATTACGATATAACGTATATCGTATTGTAGTATTACGATATAACGTATAACGTTATGTCGTATTAAGATATAACGTATAGCCTTATACGGTATTACGATATAACGTATATCGTATTGTAGTATTACGATATAACGTATAACGTTATGTGGTATTGAGATATAACGTATAACGTTATTTGGTATTACGATATAACGTATAAAGTTATTTGGTATTACGATATAACGTTTGACGTTATGTAGTATAACGATATAACGTATAACTTTATATGGTAATACGATATAACGTATAACGTTATATGGTATTACCATAATACGTATAACGTTATGTAGTATTACGATATAACTTATAACGTAATATGGTATTACGATATAACGTATAACGTTATGTAGTATTACGATATAACGTATAATGTTATATGGTATTACGTTATAACGTATAACGGTGTACGGTATTACGATATATCGTATAACGCTAAGTAGTGTCACGATATAACGTATAACTTTATGGGGTATTAAGATATAACGTATAACGTTATACGGTATTACGATATAACGTATAACGTTATATGGTATTACGATAATACGTATAACGTTATGTAGTATAACGATATATCGTATAACGTTATCCTAGTATTGCG
>NW_025219978.1:1110163-1111490 GCF_014825855.1 Bombus pyrosoma | reverse complement strand
GTTATACGTTATAACATATTCTACATAACGTTATACGTTATAACGTAATGCTACATAACGTTATACGCTATAACGTAATACTACATGACGTTATACGTTATATCGTAATATGACATAACGTTATACGTTATAACGTAATACTACATAACGGTATACGTTATAACGTAATACTACGTAACCTTATACGTTATAACGTAATGCTACATAACGTTATACGTTATAACATATATCTACATAGCGTTATACGTTATAACATATATCTACATAACGTTATACGCTATAACGTAATACTACATAACGTTATACGTTATATCGTAATACTACATATCGCTATATGTTATAACGTAATGCTACATAACGTTATACGTTACATCCTAATACCATATAACGTTATACGTTATAACATATATCTACATAGCGTTATACGTTATAACATATATCTACATAGCGTTATACGTTATAACATATATCTACATAACGTTATACGCTATAACGTAATACTACATAACGTTATACGTTATATCGTAATACTACATATCGCTATATGCTATAACGTAATGCTACATAACGTTATACGTTACATCCTCATACCATATAACGTTATACGTTATAACGTAATGCTACATAACGTTATACGTTATAACGTAATACTACGTAACATTATACGTTATAACGTAATGCTACATAACGTTATACGTTATAACATATATCTACGTAGCGTTATACGTTATAACGTAATGCTACATAACGTTATACGTTATATCGTAATACTACATATCGCTATATGTTATAACGTAATGTTACATAACGTTATACGTTACATCCTAATACCATATAACGTTATACGTGATAACGTATTGCTATATAACGTTATACGTTATAACGTAATGCTACATAACGTTATACGTTATATCGTAATACTACATATCGCTATATGTTATAACGTAATGCTACATAACGTTATACGTTATAACGTAATGCTACATAGCGCAATACGTTATAATGTAATGCTGCATAACGTTATACGTTATAACGTAATGCTACATAACGTAATGCGTTATAATGTAATGCTACATAACGTTATACGTTACAACGTAATGTTAAATAACGTTATATGTTATATCGTTATACTGCATAACGCCATACGTTATAACATGTATCTACATAGCGTTGTACGTTATAACGTAATGCTACATAACGTTATACGCTATAACGTAATACTGCATGACGTTATACGTTATATCGTAATATGACATAACGTTATATGTTATAACATATAATTACATAGCGTTATACGTTATAACGTAATGCTACATAACGTTATACG